>NW_022438865.1:0-6763 GCF_009761245.1 Sapajus apella
GGAGAAATAGAGAAAGGAAGAAAAGAAAAAATGAAAAAGAAAGAAGGGAGGGAGGGAAGGAGAAAGAGGAAGGAAAGGGGAGATAAAAAAGAATGAAAAAAGAAAAAAGAGAGAAAGAAGGAAGATAGAGAAAGATAGAAAGGAAAAGAAAAGAAAGAAAGGAAAGAAAGAAAGAGAAAGAAAGAATGAAAGAAAAAGAAAGAAAGGAAGGAAAGAAAAGGAAAAGAAAGGAGGGAGGGAGGAAGGGAGGGAGAAGAGAGAAATCACCACCGATAGAAGACTGCAGTCACTCTCGCATCCAGCGGTGCCCCTGCCTAAGGCTGAACTCAGGAAATGAGTCTCAGATTCTCTGGACACGCATCCAATCCCACCGCAATCCCTGCCCACATCCGCAGCTCCAAGCTCCTTGGACCCTCATCCGAAAGACGGGTCTCTCCGCAGCCAGCCCGGGGGCCCACTGCAGAGGTCTCCTTCCGGGACCCCGAACCACGCAGAAGAGGGGGCACCCAAGACTTTTACCAGACGACTTGCGACGACCGAGGAGTCCAAGATCCCAGGCAGCGAGGCTCACTGCAGACCGACCTGAGCTGAGCTGAAGCTGCAGGAGCTTTAAAAAGCCAGCGGGAACCGCGGAGACCCTGTTGATTCCCGCGCCTGTAGGGTGGGACAGGCTAGACCTGCCGGGTGGGCGTATCTGCAGCGATGCAATCAGGCGTTGACCTTCTTTTTTGGGTGTGGGGGAGGTAAGGTCTCTCTCCGTTGCTCAGGCTGGGAGTGCAGTAGTGCAAACAGGGTTCCTTGCAGCCTCCAGCTTCTGGGCTCAAGAGATCCTCCCACCTCAGCCTCTGGAGTAGCTGGGACCTCATGGCACAGCTAATTTTCTTTCTTTTTTTTTTTTTTTTAAAGATGGGGTTTCACCATGTTGGTCAGGTTGGTCTTGAACTCCCGACCTCAGGTGATCCGCCCACCTTGGCCTCCAAAGTGCTTGGATTACAGGCGTGAGTCACCACACCCGGCCTAATTTTCTTACTTTTTCTAGGGACGGGGTCTTGACATGTTGCCCAGGCTGGTCTCAAACTTTCTGGCCACCAGCAATCCTCCCGCCTCAGCCTCCCAAAGTGCTCGGATTACAGGCTGAGCCACAGTGCCACACCTGTTATGTGTATTTTTATCACAATTTAAAAAACCTCTTTACCAGTAGATAAGTCACTGCCATAAAGATTAAGAAAAGAAAAAACCTTAAAGGGCGTGGTGGCTCACGCCTGTAATCCCAGCACTTTGAGGCTGAGGCGGGCAGATCAAGGTCAGGAGTTTGAGACCAGCCAGGCCAGGGTGGTGAAACCCCCTCTCTACTAAAAACACAAAAAACATTAGCCAGGGGTGGTGGCACGCACCTGTAGTCCCACCTACTAAGGAGGCTGGGGCAGAAGGGTCACCTGAACCCAGGAGGCAGAGGTTGAAGTGAGCAAAGATTGCACCGCTGCACTTAGCCTGGACGACAGAGTGAGACTCAGTCAAAAAAAAAAAAAAAAAAAATCTTAGAATCGCCCCTTGCCAGGAACTACCGAAATATCAAAGTCAGCTGGGCACGGTGGCTCATGCCTGTAATCCCGACATTTTGGGAGGCTAAGGCTGGAGGATTGCTGGTGGCCAGAAAGTTTGAGACCAGCCTGGGCAACATATCAAGACCCCATCTCTACAAAAAGTCAAAAAATTAGCTGTGCATGGTGGTGCACCTGTGGTCCCAGCTACTCCAGAAGCTGAGGTGGGAAGATTGCTTGAGCTCAGAAGGTGGAAGCTGCAATGAACCATGTCTACACCACTACACTCCCAGCCTTGGTGACAGAGAGACCCTATTTAAAAATATATAAAAATAAAAAGCAGGCCAGAAAGGAAGAGGTTAAGAGAGTAAATTTTATGTTATGCGTGTGTCACTGTGGTGGTTTTGAGACAGAATCTAACTCTGTTGCCCAGGCTGGAGGGCAGCAGCATGATCATAGCTCACTGCAGCCTCAACCTCCTGGGCTCAAACAACCCTCCCACCTTGGCATCCCATAATGCTGGAACTACAGAAATATCAAAGTCAGCTGGGCATGGTGGCTCACACCTATAATCTTGGCATTTGGGGAGGCCGAGGTGGGAGGGTTGCTGGTGGCCAGAAAGTCTGAGACCAGCCTGGGCAACATATCAAGACCCCATCCCTACAAAAAGTCAAAAAATCAGTTGTACATGGAGGTACAGCTGTGGTGTCAGCTACTCCAGATGCTGAGGTGGGAGGATCACTTGAGCCCAGAAGGTGGAGGCTGCAATGAACCGTGTCTACACCACTGTACTCCCAGCCTTGGCAACAGAGAGAGATCACGTTTTAAAAAATATAAAAACAGGCCGGGTGCGGTGGCTCACCCCTGTAATCCCAGCACTTTGGAAGGTCGAGGCGGGTGGATCACAAGGTCAAGAGATTGAGACTATCCTGGCCAACATAGTGAAAACCCGTCTCTACTAAAAACACAAAAATTAGCCTGGTGTGGTGGCAGGCACCGTAGTCCCAGTTGCTCGGGAAGCTGAGGCAGGAGAACCGTTTGAACCCAGGAGGCAGAGGTTGCAATGAGCAGAGATCATGCCACTGCATTCCACCCTGGATGACAGAGCAAGACTCCATCGCAAAAATTAATAATAATAGGCCAGGCACGGTGGCTCATGCCTGTAATCCCAGCACTTTGGGAGGCCGAGGTGGGTGGATCATGAGGTCAGGAGATCGAGACCATCCTGGCCAATATGGTGACACTCCCGTCTTAAAAAAAAAAAGAAAAAAAATCAAAATAATAATAATAACAAATAAAAATAAAAAGCAGGCCAGAAAGGAAAAGGTTAAGAGAGTAAATTTTATGTTCTGCGTGTGTGATTGTGGTTGTTTTGAGACAGAATCTAACTCTGTTGCCCAGGCTGGAGGGCAGCATGATCATAGCTCACTGCAGCCTCAACCTCCTGGGCTCAAACCACCCTCCCACCTTCGCCTCCCGAAGTGCTGGGATTACAAGCTTGAGCCACCGTGCCGGCCATTTTAACTTGTTTTTTTGAGATGGAGTCACCCAGGCTGGAGTACAGTGGCTGGATCTCGGCTCACTGCAACCTCTGCTTCCTAGGCTCAAGCGATTCTCCTGCCTCAGCCTCCCAAGTAGCTGGGGCTACAGGTGCCCGCCACCACACCAGGCTAATTTTTGTATTTTTAGTAGAGACAGGGTTTCACCATGTTGGCCAGGCTAGTCTTGAACTCCTGACCTTGTGATCTGCCCGCCTCGGCCTCCCAAAGTGCTGGGATAATAGGCGTGAGCCACCACGCCCAGCCCCAATATCCTGCTTTCAATTGGTGGAGGTATACACCCAGAAGTGGCTTTGCTGTGTCATCCAGTTCTAAGATTTTTAAAGTGTTTGAATCCGTTGATCACTAAGGACCCTATGAAGTGGGGATCCCACTCACAATCCTACTCTCTCTTAGTCTTATCCACAGCAGCTTTCCACAGTCCACCCAGACACTCAAGCGTCAGGGACCCCCCAACCCAAGCTAGTCACAAACTGAAAAAGGAGGAGCTAAAGATTGCTGATATTTGTAAATTCACACAAAAACATTTAAGAGGCCAGGCGTGGCATCTTATGCCTATAATTCCAGCATTTTGGGAAGCCAAGGTAGGGGATCAGTTGAGGTCAGACGTTGGAGACAAGCCTGGCCAGAAGGGTGAAACCCTGTCTCTATTAAAAAAAAAAAAAAAATTAGCCAGGCATGATGGCAGGCACCTGTAATCACAGGTGTTCCGGAGACTGAGGCAGGAGAATTGCTTGAACCTGGGAGGTGGAGGTTGCAATGAACCAAGGTCTCACCATTGCATTCCAGCCTGGGCAACAGAGCAATACTCCATCTCAAAGGTAAAAAAAAAAAAAAAAAGGCATTTAATAAGCATTCTAGGCACATGCAGCTCTGTTTATAAGGACCTAAGGAAGATAGACGTGAGTGAAACTCGGTTCCATCTACAAGGAGCTCTGCTTGCCAGGAGACCTAAGCATGCGGGCAAAGAGATGCAACATGAGGTAAGAAACACTACTGTTGATAGAAGCCAAAGCCTGGAAACAGGAAGGAGAACCTGATTCCCAAACAGAACAAAGAACCCAGGGCCTGGCATGGTGGCTCACGCCTGTAATCCCAGCACTTTGGGAGGCTGAGGCAGGCAGATCACAAGGTCAGCAGTTCAAGACCAACCTGACCAACATGGTATGGTGGTGTGTGCCTGTTAATCCCAGCTACTCAGGAGCCTGAGGCAGGAGAATCTCTTCAACCTGGGAGGTGGAGGTTGCACTGAGCCGAGACCCTGCCACTGCACTCCAGCCTGGGCAACAGGGCGAGACTCCGTCTCCGAGAAAAAGAAAAAAGAAGCCAGGAGTTGCACAGGTGATGCAGTCTACACTCCAGGAGTTGTAGGTATATGGTCTCTAGGTGTTGTCATGACAAAGTACATGCTACATACCAAGAATATATACAGTGTTGTATGTCATTCTTTTACCCATGGGCAATTTTCTTCACTTCCCTGTTCTCAAAAAAGAAAAACTTTTTTGTTTTTGAGACTGCCACCCAAGCTAAAGTGCAGCCTCCACCTCCCAGGTTCAAGCAATTATCCTGCCTCAGCCACCTGAGTAGCTGGGATTACAGGCATGTGCCACCATGCCTGGCTAATTTTTGTATGTTTAGTAGAAACAGAGTTTCATCGTGTTGGCCAGGCTGGTCTCGATCTCCTGTCCTCAAGTGATCCACCCACCATGGACTCCCAAAGTGGGAGGACTACAGGGTTAGCCATACTACCTAGCCAACAAAACTGATCCATTTTGTGTAACGTTTAGTTAATTTAGAGAAATAATCTGTCTCTCGCTCTTTTTTTTTTTTTTTTGGTTGCCCAGGCTGGAGTGCAGTGGCACATTTTCGGCTCACTGCAACCTCCATCTCCCAAATTCAAGCAATTCTCTTGCCTCAGCCTCCTGAGAAACTCATCTCTACAAAAAATGCAAAAATAAGGCCAGGCACTATGGCTCACACCTGTAATCCCAATACTTTGAGAGGCCGAGGTAGGAGGATCACCTGAGGTCAGGAGTTCAAGACCAGTCTGGCCAACATGGTAAAACTCCATCTCTACTAAACATACAAAAATTAGCCAGATGGGCTGGGTGCGGTGGCTCATCCCTGTAATCCCAGCACTTTGGGAGGCTGAGGTGGGCAGATCACCTGAGGTCAGGAGTTCAAGACCAGCCTGGCCAACATAGTAAAACCCCATCTCTACTAAAAACACAAAAATTAGAGGCTGAGGCAGGAGAATCACTTGAATTTTTGAAAAAAAAATTAGCCAGGTGTAGTGGCTCACACCTGTGGTCCCAGCTACTCAGGAGGCTAAGAAGAACTTAAAACTTTCCTTTTTTTTTTTTTGGCTTGTGTCTTAGCAGAGAACTTAAAACATTCTTAAGGCAGGAGAATCACTTGAGCCTGAGAGATGGAGGCTGCAGTGAGCCAAGATAGCGCCACTGCATTCCAGCCTGGGCAACAGAGTGAAACTCTGCCTCAAAAACAAAACCAAAAACAAAAATTAGCCAGGTGTGGTGGTGCACACCTGTAGTCCCAGCTACTCATAAGCTGAGGCAGGAGGCTCCCCTGGGCCTTAGGTGGTCCAGGCTGCAATGAGCCATGATTGCACCACCGCACTCCAGCCTGGCCAACAGAGCCAGACCCTGTGAAAAAAAATGCTTACTTTCAGCACTCCTACACAACGTAGTAATGGAAGTCCTAGCCAGACGGCAACCTGCCGTGAGAGAGAAAGAAAAGGGTATCCAGCGTGGAAAAGAGAAAGTCAAATTCTCCTTTGCAGGTGATTACTGGGGCTTTTATATCTAGAAAAACCTAAAGACACCAAAAAACTCTTTGATCTGATGAATGAATTCAGTAAAGCTGGAGAATGCAAAAATCAATGTATAAAAAGTAGTAGCAGTGCTATCCACCTATAATGAGCTAACTGAGAAAGAAATCAAAAAGGCAATCCCATCTACCATAACTACAAAAAATAAAATACCTGGAAATGAAATTTAACCATGGAGGTAAAAGACCTCTACAAGAAGCTGGGTGTCATGGTTGATGCCTGTAATTCTAGCTCTTTGGGAGGCTGAGGCGGGGGGATCACGAGGTCAAGAGATCTCGAGACCATCCTGGCCAACATGATGAAACCCCGTCTCTACTAAAAACACAAAAACATCCTGAGCTTCATGTAACCCATGAGCCTCGGGTTTGACAAGCTGGGACTCCACATCAAACCTTAATGTGTTTTTGTTTTTTTTTTTTTGAGACGGAGTTTCACTCTTGTTACCCAGGCTGGAGTGCAATGGCGCGATCTCGGCTCACCGCAACCTCCGCCTCCTGGGTTCAGGCAATTCTCCTGCCTCAGCCTCCTGAGTAGCTGGGATTACAGGCACGCGCCACCATGCCCAGCTAATGTTTTGTATTTTTAGTAGAGACGGGGTTTCACCATGTTGACCAGGATGGTCTCGATCTCTTGACCTCGAGATCCACCCGCCTCGGCCTCCCAAAGTGCTGGGATTACAGGCTTGAGCCACCGCGCCTGGCAGCTTAATGTGGTTTTGATAGGTGTCTCTGTCTCCTGACTTTGTAATCCGTCCGCCTCGGCCTCCCAAAGTGCTGGGATTACAGGCCTGAGCTGCCGTGCCAGTCATATATCTG
>NW_022438865.1:6863-11784 GCF_009761245.1 Sapajus apella
TATTTTCAGTAGAGACGGGGTTTCTCCATGTTGGTCAAGCTGGTCTCAAACTCCCGACCTCAGGTGATCTGCCCACCTCAGCCTCCCAAAGTGCTGGGGTTACAAGTGTGAGCCACCATGCCCGGCGGTTACCACAGCCTTCTAATATGTTTTGAAATCAGGTAACATGATGTCTCTAGCTTTATTCTTTTTTCTCAGGATTGCTGTGGCTATTTGGGCTCTTTTTTGTTTCCAAATGAATTTTAAGGTTTTTTTCTATTTCATGAACAAGAATCTTGGTACTTTGTTAGGAAATGGAGTCTCGCTCTGTCACCCAGGCTGGAGTGCAGTGGCATGATCTCGGCTCACTGCAATTTCCACCTCCTGTGTTCAAGCAATTCTCCCACCTCAGCCTCCGGAGTAGCTGGGACTACAGGCGTGTTCCACCATGCGTGGCTAATTTTTTTGTATTTTTAATAGAGACGGTGTTTCACTATGTTGATCAGATGGTCTGGATCTCCTGACCTCATGATCCACCCGCCTCGGCCTCCTAAAGTGCTGGGATTACAGGTGTGAGTCACTGCGCCCAGCCCCCTACTTTTTTTTTTTTTTTGAAACGTAGCCTTGCTCTGTCACCCAGGATAGAGTGCAGTGGCGAAATCTCGGCTCACTGCAATCTCCTCCTCTGGGGTTCAAGCAATTCTCCTGTCTCAGCCTCCAAGTAGCTGGGATTACAGGCGCCCAACACCACACACAGCTAATTTTACCAATGAGGTAAAAGCCCTCTACAAGAAGCTGGGCTCAGCGGCCCACGCCTGTAATCCCAGCGCTTTGGGAGGCTGAGGTAGGTGGATCACGAGGTCAGGAGTTCGAGATCAGCCTAGCCAATATGGTGAAAACCCGTCTCTACTAAAAATATAAAAATTAGCTGGGTGTGGTGGCAGGTACCTGTAGTCCCAGCTGCTAGGGAGGCTGAGGCTGGAGAATTGCTTGAACCCAGAGGTGGAGGTTGCAGTGAGCTAAGATCAGGCCACTACATTCCAGCCTGGGTGACAGCGAGACTCCCTCTCAAAAAAAAAAAAATGACCTCTACAAGAAAAACTACAAAACCCTGATGAGATAAATTTAAAAGGACACAAACCACAAACCAATGAAAGTTTAATTTCATGCTCATGGATTAGAAGAATTCATACCATTAAAATGACCATAGGGCCCTAAGTAATCTACAGGAGGCGAAGATTGCAGTGAGCCGAAATCGCACCATTGTACCACAGCCTGGGCAATAGCGTGAGACTCCCTCTCAAAAAAAAAAAACAAAAAAAAAAAACTGAAGCTAACCTTATGGGTACAGTTCTCAGGAGATGCTGGCTTGGCCACCACAAGGGAGGTCAAGCCACACGCTCCATCTATGCTAGAGAGTGGTGCCAGTGTGGGCAGCAAGGCTCCAGAGAGCAGGTGGAAGGCTAACGGTGCTGGCAGCCCCAGCTTTCTGCAGCCCTGCCACGCTGTACGCTCTCTGTCTCTGAAGAAGGAGCTGACAGCGTCATAGAGGGGTCAAGGGAAAACGTCCTTTTCACCCTCAGAAGGATCACTGAAACTAAACTAAAAAAAAAAAAAAAAAAAAGGCAGATTAATAGGAGAACTGGCATACAAATTTATATGGTCATAGTTTCACATGCCCTCAGAGCCTGCAGACTGAAGACTGAAAGATACAGGGGAAACTGTCCATTTATATGCTTAGGTTCAACAAAGTAGGTGGTGACTCGCGCTTGTAATCTTAACACTTTCGGTGGCCAAGGTGAGAGGATCACTTGAGGTTAGGAGTTCAAGACCAGCCTGGCCAACATGGTGAAACCTCATCTCTACTAAAAATACAAAAAGTAGCCAAGGGTGCTGGCAGGCACCTGTAATTCCAGCTACTCAGGAGGCTGAGGCAGGAGAATCACTTGAACCCAGGAGGTGGAGGTTGCAGTGAGCTGAGATGGCACCACTGCACTCCCGTCTGGGCGGCAGAGCAAGACTCCATCTCAAAAAACAAACAAACAACAAAAAAAGACCCCCTCTCTATATTAAAGAATATTTTAAAAAAGAAAGATAAGAGGCCGGGCGCGGTGGCTCAAGCCTGTAATCCCAGTACTTTGGGAGGCCGAGGCGGGTGGATCACGAGGTCAAGAGATCGAGACCATCCTGGTCAACATGGTGAAACCCCATCTCTACTAAAGTACAAAAAATTAGCTGGGCATGGTGGTGCGTGCCTGTAATCCCAGCTACTCAGGAGGCTGAGGCAGGAGAATTGCCTGAACCCAGGAGGCGGAGGTTGCGGTGAGCCGAGATCGCGCCATTGCCCGGCCACCCGAGAAAAAAACACCAAAACTCCAACTAAAAAAAAAAAAAAAAGAAAGAAAAGAAATAGGAATGGTTGAGAAAATACAAAAAACAAAAAACAAAAAGAAAACTAATAGGAATGGACAAAACGGGTCTGGCCTTCTGCAGGGGGAACCCAGCAAACCTGTCTGTCTGGATTCCTCCTGGCCTCCCTCGGCAGCCTTCTCTCCCTCTCAGGAATGGGGGTCGTAGGTCTAAAGCGAACAAGACAGGACAGAACGTCCCTTTATGCTCAGTGTCTACTCGGAAAAGTGAAGGGAAAATTCACGTCACAGCTTTAGGTTTTACGGCGGGCTGTGGGGAAAAGGGATTCTGATGTCTATGACCCACCACAGGAAAGTCAGTTTCCAGTTTCTGTGGCTAGGCTTGGGGGAGAATGAGGGTAGGAAGAAAATTCCGCTTCTAGGGGTGCTTTGGAAGCCTTGTTTTGAGGTACCAGTTTCTGAGCCCCAATATTATCAGCCTGCCACAGTCTAAGCTTTAAAAGCATCTGTCAAACTCTTGTGTATCTATGTATTTTGAAGTCCCAAATGAACAACTCACATATGGGGTCCAAGAGGAACGGGGAGTTCACTGCAGGTTCTCACATGTGAGATCTTTGTTGTTGTTGTTGAGATGTAGTCTTGCTCTGTTGCCCAGGCTGGAGTGCAGTGGCACCATCTCGGCTCACTGTAACCTCTGCCTCTCTGGTTCAAGCAATTCTCCTGCCTCAACCTCCCAAGGATCTGGAATCACAGGTGCCCACCACCACTCCCGGCTAATTTTTTTTTTTTTTTTTTTGTATTTTTAGTAGACGTGGTGTTTCACCATGTTGGCCAGGCTGGTCTCAAACTCCCGACCTCAGGTGATCCCCCCACCTCGGCCTCCTAAAGAGCTGGGATTATAGGCGTGAGCCACTGTGCCAGGCCCATCATGTAGTATTTCTTTCCCCCGCTCCATGTCTACCTCCCTTCTTCCCTCCCTTGCTTCCTTCTCTCTCTTCCTTGTAGAAGTTCTTTCCTTCTCCTTTTTTTTTTTTTTTTTTTTTTTTAGACAGGGTTTCAGTCTGTTGCCCAGGCTGGAGTGCAGTGGCACGATCTCAACTCACTGCAGCCTCCATCTCCTGGAGTGAGGTGAGTCTCCTGCCTCAGTCTCCCAAGTAGCTGGGACTACAGGCATGCACCACCACACCCGGCTAATTTTTGTATTTTTAGTAGAGACAGAGTTTCACCATATTGGCTAGGCTGGTCTTGAACTCCTGGCCTTAGGTGATTGGCCCTCCTCAACCTCCCAGAGAGATGGGATTACAGGCGTGAGCCACCGTGCCCAGCCCATGTCCTGTTTATTGCATCTCTTCCCCCACTCTGTTGATCAGAGTGACAATGGCTTAATTTGGGTTCTCTTTTTTTTTTTTTTTTTTTTTTTTTTTAAGTTGGGGTTACTCCATGATGGCCAGGCTGGTCTTGAACTCCTGACCTCAGGTGATCCACCCACCTCGGCCTCCCAAAGTGCTAGGATTACAGGCATGAGCCACTGTGCCCAGCTTAATTTGGGTTCTCTAAAGCAGACATGAACACAAAGGCTGGGGTTCCAGAGGTTTATTTAGAATGTGATTTTTTTTATTTTTTGAGATGGAGTTTTGCTCTTGTTGCCCAGGCTGGAGTGCAGTGGCAGGATCTCGGCTCACCGCAACCTCCGCCTCCTGAGTTCAAGCGATTCTCCTGCCTCAGCCTCCCGAGTAGCTGGGACTACAGGCACGCGCCACCACACCCAGCTAATTTTTGTATTTTTAGTAGAGATGGGGTTTCACCATGTTGACAAAGATGGTCTCACTCTCTTGACCTCATGATCCACCCACCTTGACTTCTCAAAGTGTTGGGATTACAGGCGTGAGCCACCGCGCCCGGCCTAGAATGTGATCTTAAACCAAGAGGGAGGTAGCAGGGAGAGTAAGACAGGGAAGGACAGAGAGCCAACACTCTGGCTAAGGAGAAGATGCTGATGTCTGTCAAGTGGCAATGAGGGCTTGATTCCTTTGAAGCCTATTGAGGACTGTATATGCCACCTAATGTAATCCCCTGCCACAGAGATGGAAGGCGGGGACATGTATGTGCCAAATTTCACTCCCCTACTGGGTGAGGGTTTCCATGAGACATGTTGACTTCCTGCAACTGGAAGCTATTTTCTTCTTTAGATAGTCTTGCTCTGTTGCCCAGGCTGGGTGCAATCTTGGCTCACGGCTACCTCTGCCTCCCAGGTTCAAGAGATTCTCCTGCATCAGCCTCCTGAGTAGCAGGGATTATAGGCATGTGCCACTATGCCTGGCTAATTTTTTTCTTTTTTTTTGAGATGGAGTCTTCCTCTGTCACCCCGGTTGGAGTACAGTGGTGCGATCTGGGCTCACTGCAACCTCTGCCTCCTGGGTTCAAGGGATTTTCCTGCCTCAGTCTCCAGAGTAGCTGGGATTACAGGTACCCACCACCACGCCTGGCTAATTTTTGTATTTTTAGTAGAGATGAGGTTTCAGGCTGGGTGTGGTGGCTCACGCCTGTAATCCAAGCACTTTGGAGGCCAAGGC
>NW_022438866.1:0-11782 GCF_009761245.1 Sapajus apella
AAAAAAAAACCAAAAATTAGCCAGGCGCAGTGGTGGGCGCCTGAAATTCCAGTTGCTGGGGAGGCTGAGGCAGGAAAAGAGCTTGAACCCAGGAGGCAGAGTTTGCAGTGAGCTGAGGTTGTGCCATTGCACTCCAACCTGGGTGAAGAGCGAGACTTCATCTCAAAAATAAAATAATGAAAAGGTACCAGGGCAAGTAATTCTCACATAGCTGGAAAAGATTAATATCCTATTAGTTATGGACTGTGAGTTTCTTGAAAGAAAAGTGTGAGATAAGTATCTGATGACTAAGCTGTACAAGAAAACTGAACACGCTAAGTAGAAGAGAACAGAACTGAGGACCGAGGAAGATGAAGGATAATGGGGGAGAGAGGGCAGTGACTCCCGTGTGAGAGTAAACAAAGCAAAACAACTTCGTTTGTGTTTAAACAGCTGGGTAAGTGGGAGATAATGTTTAGGCTTTGCTGGGGGAGGAATGCCCATTAATTTGTAGCTAGCAACCCTTCCAGTCCTGGAGGTGGCGGGGTGGGTGAAGGAAGCTTAGTAAAGAGAGAAAACTTTTCCCAATGGTGAACTAGAGAAAGTGCATCTTCCTTTACTGTTTTGGTTGAGGACCCAGAATTCAAACTGACACTGCGGGGCCCCAAAAAAACTAGATTGCTGTTGCTTCCTTTGCTTTAATGAGGATGTTGTTAAAATCTGATTTGATGACGATTCCCCTCCCCCATCTCACCCTTGCCTTCCAGGAAATGCTGAGCCAGAGGCCCCCTTAATTACCACAGCAACTGAATTTAGGATCCAAAGGAAAAAGGATATCCCAAAGGGCAGCACTGTCCAATAGAAATAGAATGTGAGCATATCACATTATGGCTTCTATTAGCCACATTAAAATTTTTAAAAGAAACAAGAGAAATTTTTTTCATAATTATTTTGTTTAACCCAAGACATCCAAAACATTATCATTTCAGCATGCATTCAATATAAAAATTACGAATAAGTCTTTCTTTTTTTGTACTATGTCTTTGAAACACATTGTTTATTTTACATTTACAAATTAAAGCGATATGTAGTCCTATCAAAACAACAAAGTTGGCGGGGCGTGGTGGCTCACGCCTGTAATCCAAGCACTTTGGAGGCCAAGGCGGGCACATCACCTAAGGCCGGGAGTTCACGACTAGCCTGACCAACATGGTGAAACCTCTTTTTTTTTTTTTTTGAGACGGAGTTTCCCTCTTGTTACCCAGGCTGGAGTGCAATGGCGCGATCTCGGCTCACCGCAACCTCCGCCTCCCGGGTTCAGGCAATTCTGCCTCAGCCTCCTGAGTAGCTGGGATTACAGGCACGCACCACCATGCCCAGCTAATTTTTTGTATTTTTAGTAGAGACAGGGTTTCACCATGTTGACCAGGATGGTCTCGATCTCTTGACCTCGTGATCCACCCGCCTCGGCCTCCCAAAGTGCTGGGATTACAGGCTTGAGCCACCGCGCCCGGCCCGAAACCTCGTCTTTTAAAAAAAAAAAAAAAAAAAAAGTTGTGTTTATCAGGAAAATATTTTATTTTATTATTATTTTTTTAATTTTCAAAAACAACTTTATTTATGACACATACTTTAAAAAAATCCCACCCCTGGAAATGAGCTAAAAAAATAAACAAAATCCACCTCCCGCCTCCCTGTTCCCACTTCCTCCCATTCCCTCCAAATAAAAGGGAAAAAAGGCAAAGGAAAACAAAACAAAAAAACCTGAAAAACGAAAACACCCCTAAACCCCCCAAAACAAGGTAGTACATTTCCCCAGGGGGAAGGGGAATTTACACTGGAGCCGCTGGGAGCTGAACGGAGATCTTCCGGCTACAGAAACCTGCAAAGAAAGACACTCAAAACAGAAAAAGAAACACAGAAGGAAACAAAACAGATCACCAGGCAACCTGGAGCGGCACGGGGCCGGAGAAGAGGGGTGGGGTGGGTGGGACACCTGGCTGGACAGGAGCAGGCAGGAGGGGACCGTGGAAGGCGAGAAGACGGAGGGAAGGTAACAAGCAGAACAGTTTGGTGTCCTTCCAGAGTCCTGGGTAAAAAAAAAAGAACCTCCTACCACCCACGCCCCCCTACCCTTGAGCAGCCCCCACGGGGGTGAAGTGGCGCAAGGAAACATGGGGGCAGCTTTCGCAGTTGAGACGTGTCCATGGCGAATCCCCAGAGTCAGTAAGCAGCCCCCTGCCCGCTCCCTGGGCCTTCCCCTACCCCCCAAAGCAGGTCCCGCCTCAGCTGTTAGTTATGGGATTCTCCCCGCTTCCACAGTGTATCTTTTTTAAAAAAATATGTTTTTCCCATCAAGGTCATCTTCTGTTTTTCTTTCTTTCTTTCTTTTTTCCTTCTTTTCTCTTTTTCTCCTCTCTCTCCTCCTAATAGACACTTTTTTTAGTAAGGGGAATACCATGATGTCGCTCTAGGCCGGCCCCTGTAGACGCGCCCCCGGGCCTGCTGTTAAAACCACTGTAGAATCCAGAGCGGGAGCTGTTGCGGTCGGTGGTCCGCGCGGCAGCGGCTCGTGGAAGACCCCCGTCTGTTGTGCTGATGCCTGGTCTCTTGGTCCGTTTTGGGATCACCTTGATTTGCCGTCCTCTACGTAGGGACTCATCTAAGGCCAAGGAAGTCCTCACTGACTCTTTGTCTGAGAACTCTATATATGCAAAGCCTTTGGGATGGCCACTAAATTTGTCACAGAGTATGGTCACACGGTCGACTGAACCACAGCCACGGAAGTGAGCTTCCAGCTCTTCTGCTGTTGCACCGTAGTCCACACTGCCAACATAGACGGGGCGGGCGTCAGCCTCCAGCTTCTCCTCAGTGGACATGATCCCTGGGCCCGCACTGCCTGGAGGCGGACTCAGTTCATCTGCTTCTCTACCCCGTTCTGTAGTTCCTTCAGCTTCTCAGCTTCTTCCTCCATCTCCCTGGCTCGAGCTTTGATAGTTTCCAGCTCCGGGTCCTCAATGGCGCTGTCCCCCGGGTCACCCTCCACCAGTCCCGGCTCCTCCTCGTCCTCTTGACTGCCCGGGAGCTCCCGAAACAGGCCCAGGGCCCGCAGCTCCCTGGGGGGGGTGCGGGGCTGGGGCGACTCCTCTTCAGGCTCGGGCCCTGGCTTGGGCTCCAGCCGCCAGCTGCCCAGGAAAATATTTTAAATTGCGTTCGCATCCAAGTCACGGCACCAAAAAAAAAAAAAAAATTTAAATTGCATATCGAGCATTGCATGTAGGCAAATTGCATATGGCCAAGCCCAGATATATATATATACGCACACACATATATATGTATATGTACACACACACATACATACATACATACATACATACATATACATATATATACACACATCTGTAATCCCAGAACTTTTGGAGGCCGAGGCCGAAAGGTCACCTCAGGTCAGGAGTTCCAGACTAGCCTGGCCAACATGGTGAAACCCTGTCTCTACTAAAAATACAAAAAAATTACCCAGGACTGGTGGCGCGTGCCTGTAATCTCAGCTATTCAGGAGACTGAGGCAGGAGAATCGCTTGAACCAGGGAGACAGAGGCAGTGAGCTGAGATTACACCACTGCACTCCAGCCTGCGAAACAAGAGAAAAAAACTCCATCTAAAAAAAAAAAAAAAGACAATAACAAAAAAGCTAGCTACTGCTCTTAAATGTTGCTTGTGTTTGTAATATTCCTCAGAAGAACAATTTTTGTTAAAGTGTGTTACTTTTTAATCCTCCTTTTTTAGGTTAGTGTAGACAGAGTTTGCTTTGAGTCTGAAAACACTGTAGAAAGTAAGTCTGCAGTGTGAAGAAAGAAAAAAATGTGAGAAATGTTGTTTTTCCTGTCTAAAGTGGGTTTAAAGCATCCATCCATCACTCCCTTTGACCCTGAAGGGCCTAATTCCAGCTCTCAGGCCCTTGCCACCTTTGGAAGGGTCTCCCTCCTCCCTCTTCCTTCTTCAAAAATGAATCCATTCCACAGCAGTGCTAGATGAATTATCTTAAATCAAAATTTGATTCTTCTCTGTGAGGAACAAGCGGGAAAAAAAAAAAATGAATTGTGTCAATTTCCTACTCAAATATCTTCAGTGATGACAATAAAGCCTAGACCAGTATTACCCAATAGAAATACAATGTGAGCCACATATGCGACTTAACATTTTTTTGCTGGGCACAGGGTCTTACACCTGTAATCCCAGGATTTTGGGAGGCTGGGGCAGGCAGATCACTTGAGGTCAGGGGTTCAATACCAGCCTGGGCAACATCGCAAAACCCTGTCCCTACGAAAAATACAAAAATATAGTCAGGCATGGTGCCACATGACTGTAATCCCAGCTACTTGGGAGCCTGAGGCACGAGAATCACTTGAACCCGGGAGGTGGACGTTGCAGTGAGCCAAGATCATGGCACTGCACTCCAGCCTGGTGGCAGAATTAAATCCTGTCTCAAACAAAAAAAAAAAAAAAAAAAAATTCAGTAGCCACATTAAGAAAATAAAAAGGGGCCAGACTTGGTGGCTCACACCTGTAATCCCAGCACTATGGGAGATCGAGGTAGGTGGATCATAAGGTCAGGAGTTCAAGACCAGACTGGCCAAGATGGTGAAATCCCATCTCTACTAAAATTACCAAAAATTAGCCAGGCATGGTAGCATGTGCCTGTAATCCCAGCTACTCAGGAGGCTGAGGCAGAGAATTGCCTAAATCAGGGAGGTAGTGGTTGCAGTGAGCTGAGATTGTGCCACGGCACTCCAGCCTGGGCAACAGAGCAGGACTCCATCGCAGAAGAAAAAAAAAGAGAGAGAAAAGAAAAAGAGGCTGGGTGAGGTGGCTCACCCTGGTAATCCCAGCACTTTGGGAGGCCAAAGTGGACGGATCGCAAGGTCAGGAGTTTGAGACCATCCTGGCCAACATGGTGAAACCCCATCTCTACCAAAAATACAAAAATTAGCTAGGCGTGGTGGCACATGCCTGTAGTCCCAGCTACTTGGGAGGCTGAGGCAGGAGAATTGCTTGAACCTGGGAGGGGGAAGTTGCAGTGAGCTGAGATTGTGCCACTGCACTCTAGCCTGGGCGACAGAACGAGACTCCATTTCAAAAAAAGAAAAGAAAAGAAAAAGAAACACGTTAATTTAGTATTATCATTTATATAACCTAATATACCCCCAAATTCTCATTTCACCATGAAATTAATAGATTAATCTTGACTCTTCAGATATATCTTGACTCTTCAGCATGATCCTAACTTACAATTCTAAGCTTAGGATATACTTAAAATATACACCCAAGAAAAAAAAATTAGAAGTATACCTACCCTTTGCCCTAGCCAATGTAACTGTTTGTCAATTTTGAAACAGGCTCCATTTCCTGCCTTAGTTTTTACTTTGTCTTACTCTGCCTTAAAAAATAAATCCCTTTCATTCCCACTCATACAAATCTTTCCCATCCTTTACGGGTCAATTCTAATGCAAGATCCTCCTGACCAAAGGACATACATTTGAAGATTATGCATATCTTTTTTTTTTTTTTTTTCTGTGATGGAGTCTTGCTCTGTTGCTCAGGCTGGAGTGTGATCTTGGCTTACTACAACTTCCGCCTCTGGGTTCAATCGATTCTCCTGCCTCAGCCTCCCAAGTAGCTGGAGTTACGGACGCCCACCACCATGCCCAGCTAGTTTTTGTATTTTTAATAGAGATAGGGTGTTGCCATGTTGGCCAGGCTGGTCTTGAATGCCTGACCTTGTGATCTGCCCGCCTCAGCCTCTCAAAGTGCGGGAATTACAGGCATGGCCACCACATCCAGCATTTTTTTTTTATAAAGACAGAGTCTCATTGTATCACCCAGTCTGCAATGAAGTGGCGTGATCTCAGCTCACTGCAGCAACCTCTGCCTTCTGGGTTCAGGTGATTCTCCTGCCTCAGCCTCCCGACTAGCTGGGATTATGTGGCACCACGCCCAGCCAATTTTCGTATTTTTAGTAAAGACAGAGTTTTACCATATTGGCCAGGCTGGTCTCGAACTCCTGACCTCAGGTGATCCACCCACCTTGGCCTCCCAAAGTGCTAGGATTACAGGTGTGAGCCACTGCGCCTAGACAAAGATTATGTATTTCTTATAGTACTCTATTTTATTTTGTTTTTTTAATTTTTTTTTATTCTTTTCTTATTTTCTCTATTTTATTTTGAACTCCGTGGGAGCATGATCTGGCTTAGTTGTTTTGAGCAGGTCCAGAACAGAACGACAACTCCAACATATGTTAGTTGAATCAATTAATGGTTGTATGTAGAAGTTGTAGAAGTATGTGGAAGTTGGAGGGTAGTGAAAAACCTGATGAAGACCTTCAAGTTACCCAGGCTGGAGTGCAATGGCGCGATCTCGGCTCACCGCAACCTCCGCCTCCTGGGTTCAAGCAATTCTCCTGCCTCAGCCTCCTGAGTAGCTGGGACTACAGGCGTGCGCCACCATGCCCAGCTAATTTTTTGTAGTTTTAGTAGAGACGGGGTTTCACCATGTTGACCAGGATGGTCTGGATCTCTTGACCTAGTGATCCACCCCCCTGGGCCTCCCAAAGTGCTGGGATTACAGGCTTGAGCCACCGAGCCCGGCCTGACCTTCAAGTTTTTTTGTTTTTGTTTTTTGAAGATAGAGTCTCACCATGTCGCCCAGGCTGGAGTGCAGTGGCGTGATCTCGGCTCACTGCCACCTCTGTCTCCCAGGTTCAAGCAATTCTCCTGCCTTAGCCTCCGGAGTAGCTGGGACTACAGGCACACTCCATGCTCCTCGGAGTCTCACCTCAATTGTCTTCTTTGTCACCCTAATGCACATGCGAATCCCTTAAGAGCAGGGATTTTGTGTCTTCTTTCTATTAGCAAGCGCTTTACATAGTCCTGGACATATGCATGAATGAACTGTTGACCGAATGGCATGTTGACCTAAGGAAAGACACTTAGGCAAAATTAATATAGAGGGTGTATTTCGGCCAAGGTTGAGGACTGCAGCCTGGAAATCACTGGGAAGTGCTCCAGAGACAAAGGAGAACCTTGATTTATTTATTTATTTATTTATTTTAAAGACAAGTTTTCACCATGTTGGTTAGGCTGGTTTTGAACTCCTGACCTCAGGTGATCCACTCGCCTTGGCCTCCAAAGTGCTTGGATTACAGGCGTGAGCCACCACGCCCGGCCAAACCTTGAGATTTTAAAGAAAAAAGGATGAATCAAGAGAAGGGTGATAACAAAAGTTGTTTTTCAGGAATTCTCATTGTTTTACAGAAATCACATTGGTCAGGCTGGGTATGCTGGCTCACACCTGTAATCCTAGCACTTTGGGAGGCCGAGGCAGGCAGATCACAAGGTCAATAGATTGAGACCATCCTGGCCAACAAGGAGAAACACTGTATCTACTAAAAATAAAAAATTAGCTGGTGCTGGGCGCGGTGGCTCACGCCTGTAATCCAAGTGCTCCCAGCACTTTGGGAGGCCGAGGCAGGTGGATCACGAGGTCAAGAGATCAAGACCATCCTGGTCAACATGGTGAAACCCCGTCTCTACTAAAACTACAAAAAATTAGCTGGGCATGGTGGTGCGTGCCTGTAATCCCGGCTACTCAGGAGGCTGAGGCAGGAGAATTGCCTGAACCCAGGAGGCGGAGGTTGCAGTGAGCCGAGATCGCGCCATTGCACTCCAGCCTGGGTAACAAGAGCGAAACTCCGTCCCAAAAAAAATAAAAATAAAAAAATAAAAATAAATAAAAATACAAAAATTAGCTGGGTGTGGTGGCGTGCGCCAGTAGTCCCAGCTACTTGGGAGGCTGAGGCAGGAGAATCACTTGAACCCGGGAGGCGGAGGTTGCAGTGAGTCGAGATTGCACCATTGCACTCCAGCCTAGTGACAGAGTGAGACTCCATCTCACAAAACAAAAAAAAAGAATATTGATTAGTGATTGGCTATACATAGTTGAACTATAGGGTATCAGTTATGGTGTCCGATGTACTGCATCTTTCATTCAATTTTTTTTTCTTCTAGAAAAGGTCTTTCTATGTTGCCTCAATCTCAAGTGATTCTCCTACCTTAGTCTCCTGAGCAGCTGGGATTACAGGCATGCACCACCATGCCTGTGTTAATTGATAGCTGTTGATACCGACCCTCAGTCTAGAGTTCATATGTAGAAGTCCACTTCAAAATAATCACTCGGCTCAAGGAGGGATGGGAAGTGACTGCTTTCCCATTTAAATGCCTCTCTGGGCCTGGCAGTTTAAAGGATGTTCAAATTCCTCAGATAAAAAAGTTTATTGTCCTTCTCAGAACAAATGAACAAACTAAAACTTATGAACACTTGAGTTCCCACTACAGCATTTGGTTTAGGGTCATGCTTGCAGGCCACACAAACAGGGTACAGCTGATAGTGAAAACCAGGTTAGTGAGTACATTTTTTTTTTTTTTTTTTTTGTTGTGTCGCCAGGCTGGAGTGCAGTAGTGCAATCTCGGCTCACTGCAACCTCCATCTCCCAGGTTCAAGTGATTCTCCTGCCTCAGCCTCCCGAGTAGCTGGGACTACAGGAGTGCACCACCATACCTAGCTAATTTTTGTATTTTTAGCAGAGACAGGGTTTCACCATGTTGGCCAGGCTGGTCTTGAACTCCTGCCCTCGAGATCTGCCAGCCTCGGCCTCCCAAAGTGCTGGGATTACAGGCATGAGCCACCGCTCCCGGCCATGAGTACATTTTTTTGTTTTGTGTTTAAATTATAGAGACAGGGATTCACTATGTAGCCCATGCTGGTCTCAAACTCCTGGCCTCAAGCTGTTCCCCTGTTTCCGCCTCCCAAATCGCTTAGATTATAGGTGTGAAACACCACGCTTGGCCAAGGAGTACTTTAACCCATAACCAAGTACGTGAAATTTACTTTTACTCTATTTTTTTTTAATTAAAAAAAAAAATTGAGACGGGGCTTCACCATGTTGGTCAGACTGTTCTCGAACTCCTGACCTCAGGTAATCCACCCGCCTCAGCCTCCCAGAGTGCTGGGATTACAGGTGTGAGCCACTGCACCCGGCCACTTTTACTCTATGTTATATGTTATCCTTGAGTACATAATATAGGACTTTTGGAAAACTTAACAAACTCATCATAATTGACATATTTATTTATATCATTCCACACAGTCTGAAATTGGGACAAAATACTGAAACTAGGATTGCCTTGGAAAATCTGGGAATCTGGTCACTGTATTACCAGTATTCTCATCAACTCTTCTAGGTAATTTTTAAACCTTTGAAACGTGTAAGTTCTTAGTACATAGAAAAGCTTAATCATTGTTGAATTAATTACAGAGAGTTTAGAAACAATCTGGATCTTTCTTCCTTTTTATAATACATTGCCTTAGGACTTCAATCCTGCCAGCCATAGGTCCTTTCATTTTACAGCAGTCATCTTTGTCACTCATAGGTATTAAAACATGGCTTGAGGAGGTTGAGGGAGGTGGGAGCATTGCTTGAGCCCAGAAGTTCAAGACCAGCCTCGGTGAGATAGTGAGACCTTGTCTCTACAAAAAATTAAAAAATTAGCTGAGCATGGTGGTGTGTGCCTGTAGTCCTAGCTACTTGAGAGGCTGAGGTGGGCGACTCTTGAGCCCAGGAGGTCAAGGTTTGCAGTGAGCCATGATCATGCGACTACACTCTAGCCTGGGCAACAGAACAAGACTCTATCTCAAAACCCAAAAAGCAACAACAACAAAAAACCAAACAGAAAACCCATGGCCCAAAATTGTTAAAGTGGATACATATTTTAATATTGAGCAGGCCGGGCGCAGTGGCTCACGCCTGTAATCTCAGCCCTTTGGGAGGTCAAGGCCAGTGGATCACATGAGGACAGGAGTTTGAAACCAGCCTGACCAACATGGTGAAACCCCATCTCTACTAAAAATACAAAATTAGCCGGGCGCGGTGGCTCAAGCCTGTAATCCCAGCACTTTGGGAGGCCGAGGCGGGCGGATCACGAGGTCAGGAGATCGAGACCATCCTAGTCAACATGGTGAAACCCCGTCTCTACTAAAAATACAAAACATTAGCTGGGCATGGTGGCGCATGCCTGTAATCCCAGCTACTCAGGAGGCTGAGGCAGGAGAATTGCCTGAACCCAGGAGGCGGAGGTTGCGGTGAGCCGAGATCGTGCCATTGCACTCCAGCCTGGGTAACGAGAACGAAACTCCATCTCAAAAAAAAAAAAAAAAAAAGAAATACAAAATTAGCTAGGCATACTGGCACATGCCTGTTATCCCAGCTACTTGGGAGGCTGAGGCAGGGGAATTGCTTGCTTGAACCTGGGAGGTAAAGGTTGCAGTGAGCCGAGATTGCACCACTGCACTCCAGTCTGGCGACAGAGCAAGACTCCAACTCAATCAATCAATAAATAAATAAATAAATAAAAAAAATTCAAGAGGCTGAAATTTAAAAGACTAAAATATAATATTACTAGTGTCTAATACCAGGATTTGTAGCGAACTCTATTCCCAGAATAGGGCAGTAGTATGAATTTCGGGGACACAATTCAGTCTATAAGGCCATGTTATTGAAGATTCACTCCTTTGTATTCTTCCATCTTGAATATTCTTTCCAATTAACTAACTCCTGATCACACTTCAATAGCCAGCATTTTCTCTCATTTGTGAAACTTTCCCAGAAAAACCTAAGAAGATCTGATTTCCTTTGTGCCACCATCTCAGGCATACCCATAATTTAGTACTTATTGAATCCCATGGTGAATATTTGCTTACCTAAACTTGCTCTAAACTGTGAGCACTCTAGGGGCAGAGACTTGATTTTTACCTATCTCTATTTTCAGAGTGCCTAATAAAGAGGTGATCAAAATGTCTAATTAGCTGAATAAAATATGTCCAATGTATATCCTCAGGACTGCTAATATCAAAATAAGCCACAACCTAATTAGATAACATAATTATAGAAAATATTCATTAATAAAGTTATTTTTATAAGTCTCAAAAAAATGTCTCTTAGATCGAGACCATCCTGGTCAATGTGGTGAAACCCTGTCTCTACTAAAAATACAAAAAATTAGCTGGGCATGGTGGCGCGTGCCTGTAATCCCAGCTACTCAGGAGGCTGAGGCAGGAGAATTTCCTGAACCCAGGAGGCGGAGGTTGTGGTGAGCCGAGATCTGGCCACTGAACCCCAGCCTGGATAACAAGAGCGAAACTCCGTCTCAAAAAAAAAAAAATGTCTCTTAGATAAGTAAATCCTTGTAGGAATGTAGGCAGATTGGGCGTGATAATCGAATTAAGGGGATCCACTTTTCTTTTTTTGAGACGGAGTTTCACTCTTGTTACCCAGGCTGGAGTGCAATGGCGCCATCTCGGCTCACCACAACCTCCGCCTCCTGGGTTCAGGCAATTCTCCTGCCTCAGCCTCCTGAGTAGCTGGGATTACAGGCACGCACCACCATGCCCAGCTAATTTTTTGTATTTTTGGTAGAGACGGGGTTTCACCATGTTGACCAGGATGGTCTCGATCTCTTGACCTCGTGATCCACCCGCCTCGGCCTCCCAAAGTGCTGGGATTACAGGCTTGAGCCACCGCGCCTGGCCTCTTTTCTTTTTTTTTTTTGAGATAGAGTCTCTCTCTGTCTCCCAGGCTGGAACGCAGTTGTGCAGTATCGGCTCACTGAACCTCCACCTCTGGGGCCCAAGCAATTGTCCCACCCCAGGCATTTGAGTAACTGGGACTGCAGGTGCTCACCAGCATGCCCAG
>NW_022438867.1:0-11782 GCF_009761245.1 Sapajus apella
CATTTGTTTTAAAATTCAATTAAAATGTACCTATATATACACACACAGGGGGAGTTAATATAATTTTCTGATAACTGCTGCTGCTTTAATCCTGTTAAACCTAAATACAATATGAACAATAAATGAGGAAGAATGGCACCTGAATAGCATGAAAACAGGGACTCAGTACTTTATACACAAGTTAAAAATACAGTTGACTGGCCCAGCACAGTAGCTCATGCCTGTAATCTCAGCACATTGGGAGGCCAAGGTGGGTGGATCACTTGAAGTCAGGAGTTCCAGACCAGCCTTGCCAACATGGTGAAACCCCGTCTCTACTGAAAATACAAAAATTAGCCAGATACGGTGGCACAGGCCTGTAATCCCAGCCACTCAGAAGGCTAAGGCAAGATAATGGCTTGAACCCAGGAGTAGCAGATTGTAGTGAGTAGAGATCGTGCCACTGCACTCCAGCCTGGGTTAGAGAGTGAGATTCTGTCAAAAAAAAAAAAAAATATATATATATATATGTATGTGTATGTGTGTGTGTGTGTGTGTGTGTGTGTAGTGTATATATTATGCATATGTAATATAACATATATTATATATTAATATATTACAATATACATATACACACATATACATATTATATACATATATGTATGTCTATGTATATGTAATATATACATATATGCATATATTTATATATTATACATATATGTATATATTATACATGTATTTATACATATATGTATTATATATATAATACACACACACACACAGTTGGCCCTTGAGAATGCAAAGGTTAGAAGTGGGAACCTAATACAGTCAAAAATCTATGTGTAACGATTGACTCCCCAAAAAATTAACTACTAATAGCCTATTGTTGACCTGAAGCCTGACCAATAAATAGTATATTAACACATACTTTCTTTATCATGTGCTTTATATATTGCATTCTTCTAACAAAGTAAGCTAGAAAAAAAAAACTGTCATTAAAGAATCAAAAGGAAAATAAAATATATTTACTATTCATTAAGTGTATTAGATCGTTAGAAAGGTCATCATCCTCGTCATTTTCAGGTTGTGTAGACTGAGGAAGAGGAGGAAGAGAAGAGGTGGTTCATCTTACTATCTCAAGGCTGGCAGGGGCAGAGGAAATCTGCATATTATTGGATCCATGCAGTTAAAATTCATATTGTTCAAAGATCAACTATATAACCTCAAAGTAGCTGTCCCTTTTCCTCCCAGAGTCTTTTACTTTTTTTTTTTTTTTTTTTGCAGATCGTGGGTACTGTGATTCTATGGGTGTAATTGAGACCAGAAATGTCTCCTAAATGACAATCTGTCTTGCCAGTGTGCGTGGAGCTCCAATTCATGTAAAGTGTGTAATTAAAACTTTCTAAATAGTAACTGGCAATCAGTCCATTGTGTGTAATGTGAGAGACCTAGACCTACAATTCATGTTCAGAAATGTTCAAGATTCTGAAAAAAAAAAAAAAATGAAAAAATATATGCCAAGACACTCAGTTTATTTAATTCAATTAATTCTACTTAAATTTAACTAATAATACATTCTCAGAGATTAGGCAAATAGTATGTCATAGCATTTGAATATGGCAAACAGACCTAACTTCAAGGGATTTCAAATAATCAGTGTTGTTTACATGGCCTACTGTATGCTAATAACAATGCTAAGCAACTACAATCCATCATCTTTTGTCACAGTTTTTATTTAGATTATAAAAACTTCCTCTTTAATCAAGGTTTATAACATGAACAGATTTCTTGAATAAAATGGAAAGTTTCCAGTACGCTAAAACATAAATCCACAAGTCACCATATATACAACACCCGGCAGAAAAAAACAAAAACAAGTTTACACGATCCCTGTAACAGCCATGGTCTTAATCTCAGATGCTTCCTCCATCTGCCAAGTGTGTTCTGGATACACAGCACACTGGCTTCTGGGGTCACACTCAGCTGAGGCTGTGGGTCCACAGAGCACTCAACAGGCTGGGCTATGGTGGAGGTGGCTCTACTCAAGAAGCGAAGCAGTTACCAGCACATTCAAACAGCGTATTGAACATCTTTTAAATATCAGAGTGAGAAACAAGAAGGCAACACAAGAATGTCATCAGAAAGATGTTAGGAAGTAAGGACAGCTGTGTAAAGCTTGGGGCTGAAAAGTGGCTTGCCAGCTTCATTTCTTCGGCTTCTTGGGTAGTGGGCGCCAGAACAGTAAGATGTGAGGTTCTGGTTCATGGATCATGCAATGGACTCAACCCTGACTCTGTTGAACGCCAAGATTCCTCCATTCAGATTCAGACATCAAATCGGTTTTAGGCTAAGTCCATGGGCAGCATGACATTCGGATACTCAAACTCCTCGTTGTCGTATTTGTCCGAATAGTAAATTTGTTTGTGCGACATGATCGCTCCATCTGCTAGCCTTCAGCCCCGCGCCGCCAACCTCCAAGCAACTCCCAGCAGCACGCCGTCACAGTCTTGATGAGCACATCGTGGAGAATACTGAGTTGCTTACTCTGTTTAAAAATATTTTTAGGATGGGAGTAGTGGCTCCTGCCTATAATCCCAGCACTTTGGGAGGCCAAGGTGGGCAGATCACGAGGTGAGGAGATCTAGACCATCCTGACCAACATGGTGAAATCCCATCTCTAATAAAAATACAAAATTAACTGGGAGTTGTGGCGTGTGCTTGTAATCCCAGCTACTTGGGACACTGAGGCAGGAGAATCGCTTGAACCAGGGAATCAGGGGTTGCATGATCTGAGATCGTGCCACTGCACTCCAGCCTCGCGACAGAGTGACACTCAGTCTCAATAAATAAATAAATAAAGTATGACTGTGTTGTATTTACCTTAATTTATAGGAAATGCCTCCTAGCAAATTCACAAATTCATACATGTTATATGAAAATACTGACCAACAATTACTTTGTGAGACACACAGTCATTTTACATACAATTAATATGAAGGTTATTCTTAAATGTACATCGCCATCATTGAACTTTTCCCTAGGTGAATGCAAAAATAACTGCAGTTTTTGCATTGTTGGGATTTGCCATTTGCCATTGGAATACTTAAATCAATGTAAATTATTTTTAAATAAATGTGGTTATGTTATACATCATTTTCATGCACATTTCTTGCTTGCTTTTTTTTTTTTACTAATGACATTACTTGCTGTTTCTGCTTACTTTAGACTGTAGAAGTTATGTTAGACAAAAAGCAAATTTGAGCGATTTTCTTGTTCAAGTTCAAAAAGGGTCCTAAAGCAGGGAATACACATCAACGCATTTGGTGCAGGAACTGCTAACCAACACAGAGTGCATTGGTGGTTCAAGAAGTTTTACAAAGAATATGAGTGCCTTGAAGATGAGGAGCATAGTGGCCGGCCATCAGAAGTTGGAAACAATTGAGAGCAATGATCGAAGCTGATTCTCTTACAACTCACAAGAAGTTGCAGAAGAACTCAAAGTCAACCCTTCTTTGCTAGACATTTGAAGCAAATTGGAAAAGTGAGGAAGCTCGATATGTGGGTGCCTCATGAGCTGACTGAAAATCTAAAAAAATCATCATTTTGAAGTGTTGTCTTTTCTTATTCTAGGTAATGATGAACCATGTCTTGATCAGATTGTCACGTGCTATGAAAAGTGGATTGTATATGACAACTGGCAATGACTAGCTCAGTGATTGGTCCGAGAAAAAGCTCTAAAACCCTTCCCAAAGCCAAACTTACACCATAAATTATGTCCCAGTCACTGTTTGTGTGGTCTGCTGCCAGTCTGATCCACTACAGCTTTCTGATTTTAACTTGTTAAAAAATGCATGCCTGTCATTGTATGAAGCATATATGATGCAAAAATATTCCAGATACAATTTTAGATAAATTTAAAGATATTCCTAAATATTTATAATTTTAAAGTGCATATAAAAGCAAGATAGTATTATAATCAAAGTGGTTTACAGCAGCAATAGTATACTCATGATTTATTCTTTCAAGTACCTCTGCCACTAAATTAAAATTATCAAGGGGAAATGAAAAAACTAGATAGTATTAAAATAGATTCCTATTTGCTTAACATGAACTTCTTAAAAATGTTTTCTTTTCCAATTTCTCCCAGGCACACGTTAGCTTAGAAAAAAAAAATACATATATGCATGTGTACATACAGACATACTTGACTTTAGCTGATAAATAGGACTGCTATTTTTTTAAATCATCTAACTCCTTCCTACCACATAAAGGGAAAGTTTTAAAACCTGTTTATACCTCATGGTTTAAACTATAGCATGTTTTATTAGAAAATAGTTCAATACCCTTGATTGAACCAGCAATTTGACGATAAATCAGGAAACTTTTGTGTTTCCTTAAAAAGTAAAAAAATAAAAAAATAAATAAATAAAACAAATAGTTTAACGCAGTACATTGGAATTTTAAAATACTTCAAGAAAGATTAATAACATCCAGATGATAGTTATTTTCTTGCTTTGCAAGAAAACACATTATCTATTCCATAACAATTGATTGCTTTCCTGTGCAATGTCCTTGATTTCAACAGTATTGTTCAGGCTTTTGATACTAATCTGTAAGATGTTGTTAGGAAAGAATCTCACCTCATCAGCTATTCTACAAGAAATAAAAAAATCTGCACCTGATAAATCATCTATATTCTTAAAGTGACAATTTTCACTTGAATAACTGGTCTCCTCTGAATGCTTTCAAAATCAAAAATCAGAGGTATGTGTAGAATGAAAAAAAAAATGTGTCTTCTTAAGAGAAAGGCTATAAAAATAGAAAATCAACATGTCCTTTTCAAACTTACTTTTGCCACTTTGACTATGACTTTTGGAAATGTACTTTCTATTTTTTTAATGGCTTTAGAAACATCTGCTGATTTTTTTTTTAATGGACAATTCATTCCCCATTACCAAAATCATTCCATTTTCTTAGCAAGCAATTTTGAAGCTTTTGGGTAAGTTTCTTCAGTTAAAAATAGTTACTCGAAATTTTACAGGTACCTTTTGTTTTTCACATTGGTACAGTGTCTTCCTGCTAGGCCATGCATCTTTAAAGAAACATAATGTAGACAGAAAGAAGTATAAAGCGGTACTCAGAGATGCCTGGGTCAATGGTGTCTGCCATTCCCTTAGCGGAGTGATCTATCACTGTCAGTTACCTTGCTAACTTTTTGCCTCTCATTTTACTCATAAATAGGAACAGAGTCAATAAATCTTATTACAAGACTTATTACTGTGATGTTTAAATGAGACATATGTAAGTATTGGGATTTATTAATAGATACTGGTTTTCTTCTATACTTGAATGTGCCTCTAAAATTTTAGGCATTGGAAATGTCCTCAAATTCATATATTGATGGTTTATGGAGGTCGGCCTTTGGGAGGTAATTAGCATTAGATAAGTTCATCAGAATGGAACCCCCATGATAAGACTTTTAACTTTTTAAGAAGCGAAAGAGTGACCTGAGCTGACATGGTCTTGCCTCTTGCCATTTATACGCTTTGCCATGTTATGACACAGCAAGAAGGTCCTCAGAAGATGCCAGCACCATGCTCCTGGACTTCCCAATCTTTGAAAATGGGAGCTAAATGAGCTTCTTTTCTCTATACATTACCCAGTCTGTGGTATTCTTTTATAGCAAGATAAAACAAACTAAGAGAGTTTCCATATTCTATGGCAGTTATTTTGGCTGTTTGAAAATTATATTTTATATAGTGATTAGCAAACTTTCTCTATAGAGTTATCAGTAAACTAATGAAGTAGTAAATAACTAAAGTAGCTGATTAAAATAGAGAGGTAATATAATTTGAAGGCACTACAGACCCTCTGGACTATTATAGCAATGTCTAAAATGTTAATTTTCAGTAGTGTCAGGCTAGCAACACAGTTCAGAAAAATCTCAGCGAGGTAACTGCAATTTGTATTATGTACCTATTTATCCTGCACTTTTAGGGTTACATGTAAGCCCAGAAGTTCTTTACCTCCTCTGCAATAGCACAAAAATGCCACTGTGTCCTAAATTATTCTGTCCTAAATAATTGTGTCCTAAGCTATTTTGTCCTAATTAAGCATTCAATATTTAAAATATTTTAAAGTGTGCATAACATGCAATCTATATATATTTAAGTGATCCGCATGTATGCATATATGTGTATAAAATGCAATATAAAATGTTCTTTTTACCCATAAATCTATGGAAAACTGGGACAGAATAGAATTGTAGAGTACCAATAAAACACCTGGTGGAAAATTGTTACATTTCAGATCTCTCAACTATTAGTCCCTTCCTTCAACTCCAGTTCTTCTTTTAACCTATATTCCTATCCTTTCTTTATCTTATGTGGGTACGGGAAAGAATCAAGTTGGAAAGAAGCTTCACACAACAGGAGAGCACTGGAGAGATCAGAGACTTTGATCATATTTGCGGTTTTTCCAGAAAAGTATGAACAACATTTCTAAGCTTAAAATGGTTTGGGTCCATTATTTTAATGCAATAAATGAGGAAATTGAAAAAAATGAGTGACGTTCAATAACTTGAAGCATAGGAATTTTGGATAAAAGAACTAGACCTGTGAGAACTTTACAAGTTCAACTGTTTGTGTATGCGTCTTTGTGTGCTAAAGATTACGGTCTTTCATAAGTGAGAATAAGTACCCTTAAGAGCTACTATATTATCATCTTTATTTTTTCCTTTTTCTCACTTTCCTCTACAACTTTTTCTGTAATCCTATGTTTTATTTCCTTCTCTTTTGCTCAACTACTATATCATTTGCCCATCCTATTCCTCTAACAAGATTGATCTGAAATACCACTTTTCTGATAATGAGTTTTAGAACTGAAACATTAAATTAAAGAATATAAACAGAATTGCTACTGTTCACTCCTGCAAAACCCAAGTTTGCTGACCTTAATTTTATAGCATGACTCACAGCCATTCTATTGATATTGACAGTGATTGATAATAAGGAGGATGGGAGTAATTAAAGAGCATATGATGTGTTTGTTTGCATTTTGAGTGACTGCTATAGAGTATATGCAATCAAAGGCATGGTACATTAAATAAATCAAATAGCTCCATAAATCAGCACAACCTGCCAAAAATGAGTGGAGGGAGATCGCAATGCAGCAGGCCTGCATGTTAGGCCTTAGGCAAGCTGTTACCTCCAGGATGAAATCATCAAAAACAGAGCTCAAAGAACCAGGGAAGACTTGCTATTTGTAGGATTCAGAATCTCAGCAAGAGAACCTAAATGTAATGACATTTTTTTAACGTTTGTGCAGAAACGTGTAGTTTATGAGTTTTATTAAAATCTATGTGCTCTATAAACATCTTCACTGGTTTGTACCAAGATAGCTCTGGGATAATTTCAGAATTGTTACCCAGGTTACATTCAGTAGTTTCACCTTATATCAACTAAAAGAAAATTCCTGAAAATTCTGCCAAAAGTTAACATCAATAAGAAAATATTTTACATGTTGATTCAGTCACCAGTTATATTGTTACCAAGGTTCTGGAATTAAGAGAATAAAATAATTTTAATAGACGTTAAAAGCAATTTCAGGTTCACAGCAACACAGAGAGAGAGCTAGAAAGACTTTTGAGATACTCATCCCCACATATGCATTATTAACATCCTCCCCTAGAACAGTACATTTGTCTCCATTGATGAACCTACACTGACACATCATTATCACCCAAAGTCCATAGTTTACATTAGAGTTCCCTCTTGGTTTTGGACATTCTACAGGATCGGAAAAATGTATAATGATATGTATCCACCATTACACAAATTGTTTGACTTATAATAAACTCCTCATAATGCTGAAAAAGTGTACAATGAACTGGGGTAAGATGAGGGCCCTCTGTGGTGTCATTCAGATACTTCTCTGTTCTCCTCATCCCTCCCTCCCTAGTAACTCCTGGTAACCACTGATCCTTATATTATCACTTTAGCTTTGTCTTTTTCAAAATGTCATATAGCTGTAATAATATAATATGTAGACTTTTCATACTTATTTCATTTAGTAATATGTATTTCACTTAGTAATATGTATTTATGCTTCCTTCATGTCTTCCCATGGCTTGGTAGCTCACCTCTTTTTAATAGTGAATAATATTCCCTTATCTTTATTTTCTACAGTTGATTTAATCATTTCACCTACTGAAGGACATCATGGTTGCTTTGAAGTTTTGGCAGTTATGAAACAAGGCTCTACAAACATCCATGTGCAGATTTTTTTGTGTGCACATAAATTTTCAACCCCTTGGGGTAAAGTAATTTTTAAGATATCCAACTTTTCCTGTGGTTCATATTGGTTTTGTGGTAATGAATATATGAAAATATGAAGAAATTTTTCTGTATTAGGGAAAACACACATACTCACTCACAATTTAATTTTTTTTGCAGTTTCAGTAACCGTCAGTTAACTACAGTTTGAAAATAGCTGAGCACTGTAGTGTCATAATTCTGAATGAGAAAGACTACAGTCCCATAATTTTTATTACTGCATATTGTTACAGTTGTTCTAGTTTATTATTAGTTATTATTGTTAATCTTTTACTGTGCCTAATTTTAAAATTACACTTTATCTTAGGTATGTATGTATAAGAAAAAAACACATATAGGGTTTAGCATGATTCAAGTTCAGGCAACCAATGGGAGCCTTGGAATATATCCTCTAATAATAAGGGATGACTAAAGTGTTGCATAAAACTTTAGAACTTTGCTTATTGACTCCTTAAGGTTGGAAAATACCTGTTCTAAAACCTTGAAATGATAGTTTTGTTCCTTCTTGCATATGTGAATTTACACTTGTCCCTATATCAACATTCGGTTTCAATTTTACTAATCACACATCATATATTTTAGCAAGGAAGTTAGGTTTAAAATTGTAAGTATATTGTGAAAATGAAGGACATTTATTTATTTTATTTTTTTTTGAGACGGAGTCTCACTGTGTCACCCAGGCTGGAGTGCTGTGGCACTCTCTCATCTCACCGCAATCTCCGCCTCCTGAATCTAAGCAATCCTTCTGCTTCAGCCTCCTGAGTAGTTAAGATTACGGGCGTTGCCCACCACTCCTGGCTAATTTTTTGTATTTTTAGTATAGATGAGGTTTCACCATATTAGCCAGGCTGGTCTCAAACTCCTTACTTCAGGTAATCCTCCCACCTCCGCCTCCCAAAGTGCTGGGATTACAGGCATCAGCCACTACTCCTAGCCTAAAGCATATTTCTGACTACTAACACTTTGTACATTTTGATGGGACATATATTTGGGACAAACAAAAATTTAGTAAGATGTTTAATTAATGTCAAAGAACACCCATATATAGATATATACCTACGTATATGTATATATACACATCTATATATATAAAACAAGTGGGTTAGGACATCATATTACAATAAATTATAGCAGGCATCTCAGGAACTTACATATTTATTTAAAATGTATTCCAATTAGAGCAATCACTTATCATTTAGATTAAATAGCTGAAGCAATTTGTTCACAGTTTGACTGATCACCTGTCAGCAGACTTCTACAAAACATTTGAAAAGCTAGTAAGGAGTCTGAGAATAGAAACTGTATTTTGTTCTAATATATAGCTCTGAAGCTGGCAAACTGTTGTTTAAAGTCAAGCATATATTTTTATTGCACACTATTCACAATAGCAAAGACTTGGAACCAACCCAAATGTCTGTCAATTATAGACTGGATAAAGAATACGTGGCACACATACACCATGGAATACTATGCAACCATTAAAAAGGATGAGTTCAGGTCCTTTACAGGGACATGGATGAAGCTAGAAACCATCATTCTCAGTAAACTGACACAAGAACAGAAAACCAAATACTGCATTTTCTCACTCATAAGTGAGAGCTGAACAATTAGAACACATGGACACAGGGAGAACATCACACACCGGGGGCTGCTGAGAGTTGGGATCTAAGAGAGGGATAGCATTAAGAGGGATATCTAATGTAGATGATGGGTTGATGGGTGCAGCAAACCACCATGGCACATATATACCTATGTAACAATCCTGCACGCTCTGCACATGTATCTAGAAACTTAAAGTATAATTTAAAAAGAAAAAAGTAACAAAACTTTTTTAAATTTTTAGCTGACACTGAATTTATTTATTTATTTATTTATTTATTTCAATTTGTCAACAAAAGAGGTTTAATTGGCTCATGGTTCTGCAGGCTTTAAAGGAAGCATGGTGCTTAGCTTTTAGGGAGACACAAGAAAGCTTACAATCATGGTAGAAGGCAAATGAGGAGCAGACACATCACATGACAAAAGCATAAGCAAGAGAAAAAGATGCGAAGGTGGAGATATTACACACTTTCAAACAAACAGATCTCGTATGAACTCAGAGCAAGAGCTCACTTGTCATGAAAGGGATGACCCAAACCATTCATGAGGGATCCACACCCATGATCCCAACATCTCTCACCAGACCCCACCTCCAACATTGGAGATTACAATTCAACATGAGATGTGGTGGAGACACATGTTCAAATTATATCACTAGCCAACTCTGGCAAATACTCTACATCAGGGATTGGCAAACAGCCAGATAGTACACATTCTAGGCTTTGTGGGACAGATGCTCTCTGTTTCATATTCTTTTTTTTTTTCCAATTTATTTATTTTATTGCATTTTAGGTTTTGGGGTACATGTGAAGAACATGCAAGATTGTTGCATAGGTACACACTTGGCAGTGTGATTTGCTGCCTTCTTCCCCATCACCTACATCTGGCATCTCTCTCCTTGCTATCTCTCTGCAACTCCCCACCCCGCACCGTCCCTCCCCTATTTCCCCCCAACTGACCACAGTGTGTAGTGCTCCCCTCCCTGTGTCCATGTGTTCTCATTGTTCAACACCCGCCTATGAGTGAGAACATGAGGTGTTTGATCTTCTGCTCTTCTGTCAGTTTACTGAGAATGATGGTTTCCAGGTTCATCCATGTCCCTACAAAGGACACAAACTCATCGTTTTTGATGGCTGCATAATATTCCATGGTGTATATGTGCCACATTTTCCCTGTCCAGTCTATCATAGATGGGCATTTGGGTTGGTTCCAGGTCTTTGCTATTATAAACAGTGCTGCAATGAACATTCGTGTGTACATGTCCTTATAATAGAATTATTAATAATCCTTTGGATATATACCCAGTAATGGGATTGCTGGGTCAAATGGAATTTCTATTTCTACATCCTTGAGGAATTGCCACACCGTCTTCCACAATGGTAGAACTAATTTACACTCCCACCAACAGTGTAAAAGTGTTCCTATTTCTCCACATCCTCTCCAGCATCTGTTGTCTCCAGATTTTTTAATGATCGCCATTCTAACTGGCGTGAGATGGTATCTCAATGTAGTTTTGATTTGCATTTCTCTGATGACCGGTGACGATGACCATTTTTTCATATGTTTGTTGGCCTCATGTATGTCTTCTTTTGTAAAGTGTCTGTTCATATCCTTTGCCCACTTTTGAATGGGCTTGTTAGTTTTTTTCTTGTAGATCTGTTTTAGTTCTTTGTAAATTATGGATATCAGCCCTTTGTCAGATGGGTAAACTGCAAAAATTTTTTCCCATTCTGTTGGTTGCCGATTCACTCTAATGATTGTTTCTTTTGCCGTGCAGAAGCTGTGGAGTTTGATTAGGTCCCATTTGTCTATTTTGGCTTTTGTTGTCAATGCTTTTGGTGTTTTGGTCATGAAGTCCTTGCCTACACCTA
>NW_022438868.1:2500-11764 GCF_009761245.1 Sapajus apella
AGGCCTGCTCTGCCTCAGTTTCTTCCTCTAGCTCCTCAATGCGGGCCTGGGAACAAAAGAAGCACATTAACATAAACTCATCTCAATTCAGTGTTTTCTTGGTGTGCAGAAAAAATAAAGGTGAGTTGACTCACCTGCAACTCTTTGATCTTCTTCTGTAGTTGAATTTCTACAGCTTGCTCATCTTCAATTTTGTTTATCAAATTGCGAATTTCAAATTCTTTCCTTTAGACAGAAGAACAAGATGTATTAATACTCATATGAATTGAAAGATGGTATCACATAGAAGTTTTTTTCTAAAAACCTCCTACTTTTTAAGCTTTTCATCAAGTTGCTGTTTGTCATTTTCTATATCCATTGTGGATTCTTGGGCCAATTTCAGGTCACCATCCAGTTTCCTCTTTGCTCTTTCTAGATCCATTCAAAGCTTCTTTTCTTGCTGCAGAGAACTTTCAAGCTAATAAGAAAGTTAATATGGTAAAAATTAAAAGTATATTAAAATCTTTCAAAGGGATATTAAAAATGTGCTTACGTCATCCGCTTGCTGTTCTAGCTTGGTTTTAACTTTGGTCAGGGTGTTGACTTTGTCCTCCTCTGCCTGCAGGTTATCCAGGGTCTGCTGGTGGGCCTCTTGGAGAGCCTTCTTCTCCTTGGACAGTTTTGCAATGGCTTCATCCAGGCCTGCCATCTCTTCTCTTAAGATTTTTCACCTACAAAGGTTAAGAAGATTATTTCTCCTACAAAGCAATTTAGTTGGTGGCAGAACCTCTATATAGTATTGTAGAATGTGATTGATACCTTGTTCTCTGTGGCATGTTTCTCCTTCTCAACCTTGGACAATGTCAGCTCAAGGTCATGAATGTCTTCTTGAGCTCTGAACATTCATCCTCCAGTTTCCTCTTCTTGGCTTTCAGCTCAGCATTGATCTCTTCCTCCTCCTCAGCGCTTTCAGTCACCTCTTTGATTTTGGCCTCAAGTTGGATTTTGTTTTTAATCAGTTGCTCACACCTTTCCTCTGCATCAGCAAAGCTACCTACTTCCTGTGGAAAGATGATATTTAGTCTGTTGTTTTGAAACTTGTTTTTCTGTGCAAAAATAATAGTGTTTTATTGAATTCTGTTGAATTTTTCAGTATGAATATAAATTTAATTAATTGAACATTATTACATAGTCTAGAGAAATGCAGCTTATTAGAAGTGAGACAATAGCTTTAGAAGCCAACTAGCTTGCAAAGTTACTGGTTTGGAGCTATTGAGTATTTAAAAAATAATTTGTAGAAGAGTGGAAAGACCTCTAAACAGGACGAAAAGAAGCCTGAGTTCTTGTCCCAGTATTGCTTTTGTCTGACCGCGGACAAATTGCTTTATTCCTCTTATTCTCAAAATTTTTTAACATATTTCAAAGGGGGTTGGAATAAATGATTGCCAAGAGCCTTTCAGATATAATATTGAAAGATTTTGATTTAGTTATATTGGTTAGTTTTGGTTTTGATCATTCCTTGGCCGCCTCAAACCATTAATTGCTAGGCTGTGTTGAAAAAAGAAAAAGAAGAATAAAAAATACATTTCCATGTAGTATTTTTAATACACTAAAACCTTCCCGATAGTTCATACCACGCTATGATTCTTCAAAATTTACATTTCCATGTAAAGAATTACCGATTTAAGATAAATTTTATTTTTTGAATCTTTTACCCCAACTTTTTATTTTGAAAAATGTTAAACTTACAGAATAGCTGTATGAATAATCTAATAAATTGCCATATACCATTTACCTAAATCCTCAGATTGTTAACATTTCAGTTTTTTTCTCTAAACACGCACACGTATATGCACGTGCGCACACACACTCACACATACACACAACCTTCCCCTAAATCATTTTAAAGTAAATGACAGATATCATGATATTTTAGCATTTCTCTCCTAAGAACATGAGCATTCTCCTACATAACTACAATACTGTTACTAAAAATGAGAATATTATCACTGATACAATAATATTATCTAATATGCAGTCTATATTCAGATTTCCCCAGTATCACAAAAAAGTTCTTTAACTTTTGTGGGTTTCATTGTTTTATTTTTATACACAATATGGGCAGCAAGCCTAAACAGCAACATAATATTCAGAGAGTTGTACAGTTGACTAGGCTAGAGGTTCTTCTGCCCAGGACAGTTCTAGTTAAGGAAAGATTGATGAACTGTTCTTAGCCCTTTCTACTTTTGTGTTTTTGTTTGCTGTCATTTTCCTGTTCACCTTCTAAATCTGGTTACTGTGGAAAGCCTATGTCGAGCTCCTGAAATTTCAGAAATTTTCAAACCCATATGTCAAATTAGAAAAAAAAATAGAATGAATAGTGGTGTATTATCAATGTAGATTCAGCAGTTGTTAAGTTCTCCCACATTTGCTTTGTCCATCCCATTTGTGGCCCTCTCCCCTCTCCCCATAATTATAAAAATGAATTTTAGAATACATGAGAATATGTAATTCTTAGAAACTGTATAGCTAAATAAGGTTTTTATAAGTGACTAATTAAAGAATTCAAATAAAAATCAGTCCAGTCCCTAATTTATTAGGTTACCATGGCCTGGGAAATACTTTTTTAACTTCCCAGTGTTTGTTTTGTTCTTGAGTTTTTAAAAACATTTAAATGGAATATAATGGGGACTTATAGGGGGATTCTTTTTCTTTCTTTGAACTTTACTGCTTAATGTATTTATCTTTAATAGTGGTACACTCAGTACGTATTTACTCACTTACTGATGAGAACTGTGGAAAGATGTTAAGATAGAGAGGCTATGGTCCCGTGCTTTAGAAGAATGTGACTTTCATATAAATGAAGGCATGGTATAGGAAGGAAAAGTCGAAAGTTGCTAAAAAATAAGTAAAATGAACTATTCTTTTCACAGGTCAGTTTATGATATTGTTAGGCTTGTTGAACCAAGGAAATGGGAGGTTATGTTTGATCAGTGCTCCTGCCAAACCTACTCCTCACCCTGACTGCCACTCCTTCCTGCACCAATAAACAGGGGCTAGGAATTAGAGATTTGTATTAGAGGCAGAATCAGGAGGAGTCATTGCTCTGCCTCACATGCTGGTAGTTCAGTTCCATTAAATACAGATAGATTTATTGAGCTAAATCTTGGGGGTTCGGGAAAGGAGATACAGAGAGAAATAAGTCTTTCTTTAATTCAAATACAATCCCGTAGACTTGCGTCTAGAAAATACGGCTATACTTTTTTTTTTTTTTTGAGACAGAGTCTTGTTTTGTCATCAGGCACCAGGCTGGAGTGCAGTGGCATAATCTCAGCTCACTGCAACCTCCGCCTCCCGGGTTCAAGCAATTCTCCTGCCTTAGCCTCCCAAGTAGCTGGGACTACAGGTGCCCGTCACCACGCCCAGCTAATTTCTGTATTTTTAGTAGAGATGGGGTTTCACCATGTTGGCCAGGATGATCTCGATCTCTTGACCTCCTGATCTGCCCGCCTCAGTCTCCCAAAGTGCTGGGATTACAGGCTTGAACCAGCGTACCCGGCCAGGGCTATACTTTTAATGCTGGGCTGAAGTAGCCAAGGCAAAGGGGTGAAATATTTGACTGAAATTTGGGGGCTTGGCTTTAAGCTACTTCCTTCATAGCTGTTAAATTTTGTGATATTATTTGAACAAATTCTTCAATCTTTCCTTTTCCCATTGTAACTTGGAAATAATTGTGCCTTTTCTTCCTCGTAGAATATTGAAAAATAAATGCAGTATTAAAAACAGCAACTTGAGATTTTTTTTTTCAAGTAGAGAGATCATTTATGTGTGTTTCAAAAAAGCTTTAGTAATATGGTGCATTCAGAATATGGAGTACTCACAGATCAAACCTGGAGTTGCAGGTCATTTTTCTCTTTTAAGAGAGTGACCATTTTTTCCTCTAGCTCCTTCCTTTTTGCCTCTGACTTGGCAAGTTCATCTTTGTTTTCTGGAATTCTTCCTTCGTGGTGGCCATCTCTTTCTCAGTCTCTGCACCCTTGAGGAGGGGCTTAATCTTAAGAGTTTCGTCCAGGGCCGGTGCTTGACGTTCATGAAGGCATGGACATTATACTGGCTGCAGAACAGTGCTTCTCTGTGATGACATGAAACTCTCAGTGTAGATCCCTGAGGTGGTGGCTTTTTTCTTTTTCTTTTTTTTTTTAGAGTTGGGGGGTCTGGTTTTATAGTCTAGGCTGGACTGCAGTGGCACCATCATAGCTTATAGCAGCCTCGAACTCCTGGGCTCAAGTAATCCTCCTGCCTCAGCCTCCTAAGTAGCTGGGACTACAGACGTGCACCACTGTGCCTGGCTATTTGTTTGTTTGTTTTTGTTTTTGTAGAGGTGGGGGTCTTGCTGTGTTACCCAGGCTGGGATTATAGATGTGAGCCACCATGACCACTGTCTTTCCATCTTTTTTTTTTTTTTTTTTTAGATCATGCCACTGCACTCTAGTGTAGACAACACAGCGAGACTCTATATTTAAAAACAAAAAAAAGACTCCGTCTCACTCTGTTGCCCAGTCTGGAGTACAGGGGCACCATCATAGCTCACTGCAGCCTCAAACCTCCTGGGCTCATGGGACAATGGCTCACACTTGTAATCCCAGCACTTTGGGAGGCCAAGATGAGTCAATTACTTGAGCTCAGGAGTTCAAGACCCAGAAGGTGAGGTTATGTCAAGTTTCTGGCATCTGAGATGCAATTGTAGAGGACGATGGAGACATGAGATCTGGGGAAGGGTATCAGGCAGCTGGAACAGCAGCTGCAAAGCCTGAAGGTTGGATCCAGCCTTCCTGTGGGGAAAACAGAAAGGCCCCCAGGCTGGAGCAAGGGGAGGGAGCGAAGGCAATGCGGAGCATGGAGAGCAGAGAGGCCAGGCCAGGCTGGTGTGAAGGGCAAGGTTTAGACTGTCTCCTAGGGGCTTCCTCAGAGGATCCTTCCTTAATCCTCCAGCCTCCGGTAACGTTCTGAGTCTCATTATGGAGACTCCCTTGGAGGGAGATGAGCCTTATCTGGCAGAATGAGAGACTGAAGTTTATGGGGGCTCTGAGCTGGGGGGCACTCAGCTGGGGATGACAGCAAGAGGGGAGATACGGAGGGGAGGGAGGCCCAAGTACTCAACCCAGAGCTGTACTAGGAGGACAAGCATTGTGCCCGGGGACCCCATTCCTGGCCGTCAGGCCCCTCTCCCCCTCCCAGTTGACGGACTCCTGCCACAATCTCTACCTCCTGCTGCAGAGGCAGATGTGACACCCACGACCAGACAGACAGCAGACATCTGGTGTTGTGGGCTGCTGGGGGCTCCACTTCCTGCCACTGTGTGCCTCAGTTTCCCCAATGCATTTTCTATCTAAAAGGCAGTGCAGTGTACGGGCCAGGCGACATGGGTCACGTCTGTAATCCCAGCACTTTGGTAAGCCGAGACAGGTGGATCACCTGAGGTCAGGAGTTCAAGACCAGCTTGGCCAACATGATGAAACCCTGTCTCTACTAAAAATACAAAAATTAGCTGGGCATGGTGGTGGGTGCTTGTAGTCCAAGCTACTCCAGAGTTTGAGGAAGGAGAATGGCTTGAACCCAGGAGGTAGAGGTTGCAGAGAGCTGAGCTCGTGCCACTGCACTCCAGCCTGGGCAACAGAGTGAGACCCTGTCTCAAAAACAAAAACAAAAACAGCCCAGGGTGGTGGTGCATGCCTGTGGTCCCAGCTACTTGGGAAGCTGAGGCAGGAGGATCACTTGAGCCCAGGAGTTGGAGGCTGTAGTGAGCCATGACTGCGCCACTGTACTCCAGGCTGGGCAACAGGTGAGTCCCTGCCTGTGAAAAAAAAAAAAAAAAAAACCAGGCACACGGACTCAGGCCTGTAATCCCAGCACTTTGGGAGGCCAAGACAGGCTAATCAAGAGGTCAGGAGTGGCAGATCAGCCCGATCAACATGGTGAAACTCCGTTTCTACTGAAAATATAAAAATTAGCTGGGCATGGTGACTCGTGCCTGTAAATACCAGCTACTCAGGAGGCTGAGGCAGGAGAATCACTTGAACCCAGGAGGCAGAGGTTGCAGTGACCTGAGATCACACCACTGCATTCAAGCCTGGAAGACAGAGTGAGACTCCATCTCAAAAATAAAAATAATAATATAATAATAATAAGTCTTCCTTTGCGGTTCAGAGAAAAAGATTTCTATGGTAACTTTGGGTCCTATTGCATGGCCTGGGAGAAGCTTGAGGGTCTTATGTAGGAAGTTCATGGGCTCTGGAGTTCCTCTGAGCCCTGCACCCCCCATCCTTGATTCTGTGGTGCCTTCTGGGCGGAAGCAGCGAACCCAGAGACCTCAATGTCTCAGACCCAGCTGCAGAGTGACCTTTCTCACTCGGACCGAGAAGGCCTACATCATCCACAGGGTTCCTCACGACCACAGGGAGGGCCCTGGGGTGGCTGTACCTCATCTCCCCTGCGGACACACACACGCTCCCAGCCTCTGTCCACTCCTTCCCCTTCCCAGAACATTCTGAAGCTCCACCCTTCCCCTCGCCCTCTGCTGAGGGACCCTGGATAGATTAAGCCCCAGGTCCTTCCAGAGCTAGACACAGACATTCTTAGCTTCTGTGCCTGGGCTGGCATGAAGACTTCTGGAGGAGCTCTTGGAGCCCTGGGCTTTGTGGGGTATATAGGAGTTCAGTTGTGACATAGGGACAAATGGAAAGAAGGCATTGGAGGCTGAACACCCACTTGGCAAAAGCCTTAGATTTTCAGCGAATGCTGAGGACCCTGTGAGGACCCTGTGCGAGGACCATGTGTGAGGACCCTGTGAGGACCCTGTGTGAGGACCCTGTGAGGACCATGTGAGGACCCTGTGCGAGGACCCTGTGTGAGGACCCTGTGAGGACCCTGTGTGAGGACCCTGTGTGAGGACCCTGTGAGGACCCTGTGTGAGGACCCTGTGCGAGGACCATGTGTGAGGACCCTGTGCGAGGACCCTGTGAGGACCCTGTGCGAGGACCATGTGCGAGGACCCTGTGTGAGGACCCTGTGTGAGGACCCTGTGAGGACCCTGTGCGAGGACCATGTGTGAGGACCCTGTGTGAGGACCCTGTGTGAGGACCCTGTGAGGACCCTGTGCGAGGACCATGTGTGAGGACCCTGTGTGAGGACCATGAGGACGCTGTATAAGGACTGTGAGGACCCTGTGAGAGCCCTACGAAACCTCTGTGTGGAGTGTTTGATGGAATTCTATGTGAGAAGTTTCTGTGCGATGAGTGTGAAGCAACCTGAGGCCTGTGTGTGAGGAATCTTACAAGGTCTCTGTGGAGAGTGGCAGGTCTCTGGGCAAGGTCTCTGTGTGAGGATTCTGAGAGAGGTCCCTGTGACGCCATTGGGTGGGGGAGTGCTGTGTGCCATTTCTAGGGCTGGAGGCCGGAGGTTGCAGTGAGCTGCATGAGTCTTTGCATGAGTTCCCTGTTTTATGATTCTGTGTAAAGTCTCTGAGGCCTTTGTCGGGTATCTGTGTGAGGCCTCTGTGTGAGAACCAAAGAAGGTCTCTGAAATTTGCAGAAAGTCTCTGTGGGACTGAATGAAGTCTCTCAGTGTGGTCTCTGTGGGGTTCTCTGAAGGGGTCTGTGTGACGTTTGTGTGAGGACTCTGGGAAGCTCAGTGCTGTGTCTCGGTGGGGCACCATGAGGTCTCTGAGAGCTCTGTGGGGTCTCTGTGGAGGCCGCAGTGTGTCTCTCTCTGTGGCAGTGAGCAGTCCCGGTGGGCTCCCTGTACGAGATGTCTCTGTGAGGTTTCTGTGGGTGGTCTCTGTGGTCTCTCCATTGCTGGCCTCGCTGCACCCCATGGGAGACTGAGTCACGGAGGGGTAAGGGCTTGCGCCTTCCTACGTTCTTGTTGGTCGGCCTGCGTTTCCTGTGTCGCTTCTCCTGGCCTGAGCCATGGGGTCCACATCCAGCTCCTCCACGTCCCAGAACTCACCCCTCGGTTTCCCGAGGGAACCCAGCAGCAGGTAGGCGTGACCCATCCTCAGCAGTCAGGGTCCCAGCTCTGTGACACTCTCTCCTGAGCTCCCCAGGGAGGCCAGAGCTGCTCTCTGCTCCAGGTCCCAGCCCCTCCTGCTGGTCCTGGCTCTGCTGTCACTGCGGGGTCCACCTTCGAGGCTGCCTCAGTCATCTGGGCCCCAGACAGACTTGGCCCCAGGACAGGCCACATGCTGGGGACTGTTGCCTACTACCCCCTTCACCCCAAGTGCCAGCCAGTCCCACATGCTGGGGGCAGGGCCATTTCCATTGTCATCTAAATCAGTGGCACCGCCAGGCACGGTCCTCTCCACCACGGAAATGAGGCCCCCGGAACTGGGCCTCCTGCACGCCTGTATGTGCACAAGGCATGGAAACTCCCTCTAGAGACCTCACACTCCTCTCCCTGATTTGTGGGGACCTCCTGCTTTCCCATACGGAGAGGGCCCAGCGAGGAGGAAGCTGTGCTGAAAGCAGAGGGAGACAGAGCGGGGACGGCCCCTGCCCTGCCCACTCTCTGCCCATTCTGGGCAGGTCACTTCCAGCTGCCTTGTGTGTTCAAATCCTGCCTGCTTGCCTCTTCCTCTGCTGGTCCGTGGGGCAAGGAAGGACTTCAGGAGCCGGGGGAGATTTGCTGTGTGACCCCAGCTCAGCTGCTGGGTCCTTCTAAGTCACCACCTCTCCCCTGGGGGCAGTCCTGGGGCTACATGTATGTTAAAAGTCACCAGACTCCCGAGTCATGCCTGGGGTTCTCTAGTCATTGCTTTTTCACCTATCATCAACATATCCTTTTAAAAATTCCATAGGTAGGCCAGGTGCAGGAGCTCATGCCTGTAATCCTAGCACTTTGGGAGGCCAAGGCTGGTAGATCGCCAGAGGTCAGGAGTTTGAGACCAGCCTGGCCAACATGGCAAAACCCCATCTCTATTAAAAATGTAAAAAATTAGCCAGGTGTGGTGGTGGGTGCCTATAATCTCATATACTTGGGAAACTGAGGCAGGAGAATCACTTGAACCCAGGGGCTGGAGGTTGCAGTGAACTGAGATTATACCACTGCACTCCAGCCTGGGCAAAAGAGTGAAACTCTGTCTCAAAAAAAAAAAAATTAAATAGGTTACTATGTGCAAGCTTATTAAAGATGTTAAGAAATTCATCTTCCCTTATTCACTTTGTCTTCTCACTAGTCTGGTCCTCTGTGTTGGGGGTAAATGTGTTTTTAGGTCTGTGGTCTGGGAGC
>NW_022438869.1:0-11755 GCF_009761245.1 Sapajus apella
GATATCAGCCCTTTGTCAGATGGGTAAACTGCAAAAATTTTTTCCCAATCTGTTGGTTGCCGATTCACTCTAATGATTGTTTCTTTTGCTGTGCAGAAGCTGTGGAGTTTGATTAGGTCCCATTTGTCTATTTTGGCTTTTGTTGTCAATGCTTTTGGTGTTTTGGTCATGAAGTCCTTGCCTACACCTATGTTCTGAATGGTTTTACCTAGATTTTCTTCTAGGGTTTTTATGGTGTTAGGTCTTATGTTTAAGTCTTTAATCCATCTGGAGTTAATTTTAGTGTAAGGTGTCAGGAAGGGGTCCAGTTTCTGCTTTCTGCACATGGCTAGCCAGCTTTCCCAACACCATTTATTGAACAGGGAATCCTTTCCCCATTGCTTGTTTTTGACTGGTTTGTCAAAGATCAGATGGTTGTAGATATGTTGTTTTGCCTCCGAGACCTCTGTTCTGTTCCATTGGTCTATATCTCTGTTTTGGTACCAGTACCATGCTGTTTTGATTACTGTAGCCTTGTAGTATAGTTTGAAGTCTGGTAGTGTGATGCCCCCTGCTTTGTTCTTTTTGCTTAGAAGTGACTTGGCTATGCGGGCTCTCTTTTCGTTCCATATGAAGTTCAAGGTGGTTTTTTCCAGTTCTGCAAAGAAGGTCATTGGTAGCTTGATGGGGATAGCATTGAATATGTAAATTACTTTGGGCAGTATGGCCATTTTCACGATATTGATTCTTCCTAACCATGAACATGGAATGTTTCTCCATCTGTTTGTGTCCTCTCTTATTTCGTTGAGCAGTGGCTTGTAGTTCTCTTTGAAGAGGTCCTTTACGTTCCTTGTTAGTTGTATTCCTAGGTATTTTATTCTCTTTGTGGCAATTGTGAATGGAAGTTTGTTCTTGATTTGGCTCTCTTTAAGTCTGTTATTGGTGTATAGGAATGCATGTGATTTTTGCACATTGATTTTGTATCCTGAGACTTTGCTGAACTTGCTTAGCAGTTTCAGGAGGTTTGGGGCTGAGACGATGGGGTCTTCTAGATATACAATCATGTCGCCTGCAAATAGAGACAATTTGACTTCCTCCTTTGCTATTTGAATACCCTTTATTTCTTTTTATTGCCTGATTGCTCTGGCTAGAACTTCCAATACTATATTGAATAGCAGTGGTGAGAGCGGGCATCCTTGCCTGGTGCCACATTTCAAGGGAAATGCTTCCAGTTTTTGCCCATTCAGTATGATATTGGCTGTTGGTTTGTCATAAATAGCTTTTATTATTTTGAGATATGTTCCATCGATACCTAGCTTATTGAGTGTTTTTAGCATAAAGGGCTGTTGAATTTTGTCAAAGACCTTCTCTGCCTCAGTTGAGATAATCATGTGGTTTTTGTCTTTGGTTCTGTTTATGTGGTGAATTACGTTTATAGACTTGCGTATGTTGAACCAGCCTTGCATCCCCGGGATGAAGCCTACTTGATCATGGTGGATAAGCTTTTTGATGTGCTGTTGCAATCGGCTTGTCAGTATTTTATTGAAGATTTTTGCATCTATGTTCATCATGGATATTGGCCTGAAGTTTTCTTTTCTTGTTGAGTCTCTGCCGGGTTTTGGAATCAGGATGATGTTAGTGTCATAAAATGATTTGGGAAGAATTCCCTCTTTTTGTATTTTTGGAATAGTTTCAGAAGAAATGGTACCAGCTCCTCTTTGTATGTCTGGTAGAATTCAGCTGTGAACCCATCTGGACCTGGGCTTTTTTTGGGTGGTAAGCTCTTAATTGCTGCCTCAACTTCAGACGTTGTTATGGGTCTGTTCAGGGTTTCGGCTTCTTCCTGGTTTAGGCTTGGCAGGAGGCAAGTGTCCAGGAATTTATCCATTTCTTCCAGGTTTATTAGTTTGTGTGCATAGAGTTGTTTGTAATAATCTCTGATGATGGTTTGAATTTCTGTGGAATCTGTGGTGATATCCCCTTGATCATTTTTTATTGCATCAATTTGGTTATTCTCTCTTTTCTTTTTTATTAATCTGGCTAGTGGTCTGTCTATTTTGTTGATCTTTTCAAAAAGCAGCTCCTGGATTTATTGATTTTTTTGAAGGGTTTTTTGTGTCTCTATCTCCTTCAGTTCTGCTCTTATCTTAGCTATTTCTTGTCTTCTGCTAGACTTTGAGTTTTTTTGATCTTGCTCCTCTAGCTCTTTCAGTTTTGATGATAGGGTGTCAATTTTTGATCTCTCCTTGCTTCTCATGTGGGCACTTATTGCTATATATTTTCCTCTAGAGACTGCTTTAAATGTGTCCCAGAGATTCTGGTATGTTGTGTCTTCATTCTCGTTGGTTTCGAAGAACATCTTTATTTCTGCCTTCATTTCATTGTTTATCCAGTCAACATTCAAGAGCAAGTTGTTCAGTTTCCATGAAGCTGTGCGGTTCTGAGTTAGTTTTTGAATTCTGAGTTCTAACTTGATTGCACTGTGGTCTGAGAGACTGTTTGTTACGATTTCCGTTCTTTTGCATTTGCTGAGGAGTGATTTACTCCCAATTATGTGGTCAATTTTAGAGTAGGTGTGATGTGGTGCTGAGAAGAATGTATATTCTCTGGATTTGGGGTGGAGAGTTCTGTAAATGTCTATTAGGTTTGCTTGGTCCAGGTCTGAGTTCAAGTCCGGGATATCCTTGTTAATTTTCTGTCTGGTTGATCTGTCTAATGTTGACAATGGGGTGTTAAAGTCTCCCACTATTATTGTGTGGGAGTCTAAGTCTCTTTGTAAGTCATTAAGAACTTGCCTTATGTATCTGGGTGCTCCTGTATTGGGTGCGTATATATTTAGGATCGTTAGCTCTTCTTGTTGCATTGATCCTTTTACCATTATGTAATGTCCCTCTTTGTCTCTTATGATCTTTGTTGCTTTAAAGTCTAATTTATCAGAGATGAGAATTGCAACTCCTGCTTTTTTTTGCTCTCCATTTGCTTGGTAAATCTTCCTCCATCCCTTTATTTTGAGCCTTTGTGTATCCTTGCATGTGAGATGGGTTTCCTGGATACAGCACACCGATGGGTTTTGTCTTTTTATCCAATTTGCCAGTCTGTGTCTTTTGATTGGGGCATTTAGTCCATTTACATTTAGGGTTAATATTGTTATGTGTGAATTTGATACTGCCATTTTGGTGCTAGCTGACTGTTTTGCCGTTTAGTTGAGCTGGTACTTGTTGTTCCTTTATATGTGTAGAGCCTCTTTCCAGAGCTCTTGTAGAGCTGGCCTGGTGGTGACGAAGTCTCTGAGTGCTTGCATGTTCACAAAGGATTTTATTTTTCCTTCACTTATGAAGCTTAGTTTGGCTGGATAGGAGATTCTGGGTTGAAAGTTCTTTTCTTTAAGGATGTTGAATATTGGCCCCCATTCTCTTCTGGCTTGTAGGGTTTCTGCTGAGAGATCTGCTGTGAATCTGATGGGCTTCCCTTTATGGGTAACCTGATCTTTCTCTCTGGCTGCCCTTAGTATTTTCTCCTTCATTTCGACCCTGGTGAATCTGACGATTATGTGCCTTGGGGTTGCTCTTCTTGACAAATATCTTTGTGGTGTTCTCTGTATTTCCTGGACTTGAATGTTTGCCTGCCTTGCTAGGTTGGGGAAGTTTTCCTGGATAATATCCTGCAGAGTATTTTCCAGCTTGGATTCATTCTCTTCGTCGCATTCGGGTACGCCTATCAAACGTAGATTAGGTCTTTTCACATAGTCCCACATTTCTTGGAGACTTTGTTCATTCCTTTTTACCCTTTTTTCTCCAGTCTTGCCTTCCCGTTTTATTTCATTGAGTTGATCTTCAACCTCTGATATCCTTTCTTCTGCTTGGTCCATTCGGCTGTTGATACTTGTGCATGCTTCACGAAGTTCTCGTGTTGCGTTTTTCAGCTCCATCAATTCACTTATATTCCTTTCTATTTTGTCCATTCTCGTTAGCATTTCGTCAAATCTTTTTTCAAGGTTCTTAGTTTCTTGGCATTTGGTTAGAACATGTTCTTTAAGCTCACAGAAGTTTCTTACTACCCACCTTCTGAAGTCTGATTCTGTCATTTCATCACACTCGTTCTCCCTCCAACTTTGTTCCCTTGCTGGTGAGGAGTTGTGATCCCTTTTAGGAGGGGAGGTGTTCTGGTTTCAGGTGTTTTCATCCTTTTTTCGCTGGTTTCTTCCCATCTTTAAGGATTTATCCACCTGTCGACTTTGTGGTTGTTGGCTTTCAGATTGGGTCTCAAATCTTTCAGATTGACGGTCTGTTTGTTGATGATGAGGTTATTTCTGTTTCTTGGTTTCCTTCTGACAGTCTGGCCCCTCTGCTGTAGGTCTGCTGAGGTTCACTCCAGGCCCTACTTGCCTGGGGTTCACCTGCAGCAGCTGCTGAACAGCAAGGGTTGTTACCAGTTTTCTTCTTCTGCTATCTTTGTCCCAGAAGGATACTCGCCTAGTGTCAATCTGATCTCTCTTTTATGAGGTGTCTTTTTGGATATATAGGGGTCAGGGATCTGCTTGAGGAGATGGTCTCTTCTTTATAGGAGCTCAAATGGTGAGCTGTGAGCTCTGTTGTTCATTCAGAGCTGCTGGGCAGGTATGTTTAGGTCTGCTGCAGCAGAACTCATAAACTGCTTTCTGTTCCCAGGTGCTCTGTCCCAGGGATTTAGGGCTTTATTTATGAGTTTCCGTTATGCTGCCGCCTTCTTTTTTTTTTTTTTTTCTCCTTCAGACCTGCCCAGCCCAGCAAGGAGGCAGCCTAGTCACTGTCGGCCTATAGCAGCTTTGCTGAGCTGCTGTGGGTTCCGCCCAGCTGCCGAGTGAACTTCCCTGCAGTCCTGTTTATATGGGTGTAGTTAGAACTGCTTTGGGGATGGTGGCCGCCTCTGTTGGGGCGGAGTCTCTGCTGTGGCGGGTTGCCTTGGCAACGGCGGGCTGCCTTAGCAATGGTGGGTTGCCTTGGCAACGGCGGGCTGCCTCGGTAATGGCGGGCGCCCCTCCCCCACAGAGCTGGACCGTCCCGGGTTCAGCTGCGCTTGCTGTGAAACTCTCAATCCAGAGTTTCTGGTTGCTGTTCTTTTGTGGGGGTGGGGCCAGCCGAGCCTGATCGCCTGGCTCCCCGCCTCAGAGCCTTTTTTAAGTTGGTGTTCCAGTCGCCTGTTGAAGAGGCGCCGGGGTCTGTTTGTTTTCCCCTGCGGCCACTCACTGTGCTGGCTTAAACAGCGGCCCTGAGGTTTGTGGCGCTTTTTTTTGTTTTTTCCCCTGGAATCTACTGTCCTGGTTCTCTGCTCAGTCCCCTTTTTGAGCCGGCGTACGGGCGACTTCCCGTGGCTCCAATCGCCAGCCAAAAGGGCCCCCGGACCGGTGTATTTTGTACGGAGAAGCGCGGCTCTGGGGCGCCAACAAAGCAGCCGCGCGGGGCAAAGCAGCGGCACTGGCCGGCACAGCCGCGCTGGCAGAAACAGCCGCGCTGGCGACCGTGGAGCACCTCTGCCCAGGAATTTCCTAGTCTGTGGGCAATAAAAACGCGGCGTCCACTCACCCTCTGCGCTTTCACTGGGAGTTGCAATCCTGAGCTGTTCCTAAATGGCCATCTTCAATCCATCATATTTTTATAAAATACATATTAAAATATTTATTTTACTTTAGCTGCTATGGAAATGGGATTATAAAATTTATTCATTAAGTAAATGAACCAAATAATGTTTTCAAAGAAAAACAGATCCGTGTTATTTATTTAATAGATATCATCTTTAAATATAAGTGTGCTTTAAGCTGCAAACATAAACATTTTAGGGTAAAAATGAATAGGAATGAAATAACATCCCCCTACTTTCTGGAATCATGCTTTCCTTGATTACTAAGTTTGGGGACCAGATTTTATACATAAGTATAGAAGACCGCTGCTATTTTAACAGCAGTGCTGCAATATACTGAAAGGTCATGTAACTTGAGATTTTATGGAAAATAAAAAAATGTATTTAGAATAACTTTATAAACATTTTAGATTTAAATTATTAGAACCAGAATGTTAACCATACATTTAAAATTCCATCATAAATAACAAAGTTATTTATATCCATTTACTTTTAAAGAGTATTTGTGAAATCTTTAAGTTGTTCAATACTTTCCTAGATACCACTAAATAAATTATTTCTGATTCTGGGCCTACTTATAAGGTTCTATTAATCTTTTTCAGGTGTACCACATATTTCATGATGAAATGATTACTTGAGTTTTTGAGTAATTTATTTAAAATGACACAGGATTTGATATCTCTGCCTGGATTTCTCAAAGTATAATAATATTAATAGAATGCTCAACATTTAACTTATATTACCGTGTAATTTATAATTTGTCTCTCTGCAAATTTAAATTTTGGATGTGTTGTTTTTTGTATCTATAGATTTTTACATCCTTCTGTGTCATGATTGACTCTCTCTCTCTGTCTAACCAGCATATATGAGAGGTCCGGCTTTTTATATATTGGGTTCCACAGGACCAACTGTAGGATTTGAGTATGTGTGAACCTTGCTATGGCGGGTGATCCTGGAGCCAATCCCCCATGCATTCCAAAGGACTTATATAATTTAAAATAAAACTTTATAACTCAATCCACCTTTTTCTGCCTGCAATACTCACTAGCATTATTCTAAATGTCTATTTGGGAGTAGTGTATTCTCACCTTTCACCTATGTATAGATACTGAAACTGCTAGTTGTATAGTTTCTTATTGGAAGGGGCAGGTAATAAACGTCTCTTCCATGTTTGCATTCAGTGCTACAAATTTAGATTTGTTCTTTGAATGTTAAATTTACTCAGATGGTTACATAATATTATACTATTTTACCATTTTGCTTAAATGACAGTGACAAAGGTAGACATGTTTATGGTGATGATATATATTGGATCTCTCCACTAATAGCTGCATATGAAATGTAACATACATACATATAGATAGATAGATAGATAGATAGATAGATAGAACAAGAGAGAGGGAGAGAGAGAGAGAGAGAGAGAGAAAGAGTTTATACTGATGTCTTGAACTGTTTTTCCTTTGTGAATTCAGGCATAACATGCTGTCAGAGACTCAGATGAGGAAATTAAACAAATGCAATATTATTATCTGCACATTTTGATACTAGCAATTACATATGAGGAGATTTGCTAAGCTGCTGGCAAACAAGTCACTTTAGAACCTGTTAGCTGGAATATATATTAGGGAATGAATTGCATTTATATACTGCTGAAATATGATAGAATATTGAATTTGATATAACACAGTAAATAACACCAAGTGTCTTCCATTCAAACCTTCTTTGGACTAATTTCAGGGTCAATGTTAAGTGGCATAGCAAAAGATGGCAACACAGGAGAGCCCCCAGATGTACTTCAGGATTCTGGTGCAAACCCAAAGTGCAAGGCATGATGTCAGGTGATTTTTCAAAAGAATGTGGTACTGTTAAAAGAAAGACCTTTTTTCTATAATTTTGGATTGTGAAGGTCATTGGAAAAGGGTAGGAATGAGGAGGTGCTAATCAGAGCAGACAGCATGTAGGCATCTAACGGGGATTAGTATTTTTTTCCAAATAGAGAGAGTGGTGCTAAACAGTTCTACTTACTGGCTACTGCAGTTGAAGTTGGTAAAATAAACCAGGCATTTAATGTCTCCCTTTAAGATAGACAAAGGATTTGGATAGGCTAAGATTGTTACCATTTGAACTTTCTGGCTGCTTCTGGGATCTTTCTATTTTCTAGATGGTAAGAATAAAGAAACATATAATAGAGTTAGCTCATTTGATATCAAGAAACAGATTTTTAAAAGCTTTCAATCCCCAGAAAATCTGTAAAACTCATTTTTTCCACAAGTAACAAACATTCATAACAAACTTATTATAAAATCTATCCAAAAATAGAAAATAATTTAAACTCTCTACTCTTACAGTGACCTTTCAAAATCAAATGTTCAAAAAAGAAGTAGCATAAAGAAAAAATAGTCAACAAAACTAATAATCTATGTTATTTTGAAAATAATAGACTGGCTCCCATTCATGCTTTTACAGAAATAATGAATATATGGTACATATATAAATACAGGTACTGTTAGTATCACTCCTTAATACTTCTGATAACCCTGAATTTTGGAGAGGTTCATGGCTTCCTCAAGGTTAATAAGCAGTACAACTACAAAGTGACAAACCTGGAATTTAGGTCCAAGCAATTTAAGTCCAGTGTATGTGTTCTAAATAAAAACATTATTTTAGTGATTTGCTTCATCATTGTTACAATTGTTACTGTATGACTTCATATATTCTTCACCCGAATCCAATGAGATTTATTAGATTTATTTAGATTCATTTTAAATCTGATGAAGCTATCATAGAGAGGTTAACTAATTTCGTAGTTGTCTAGGAGTACCAGATGGTGGAGTAACTCAGATATGAATGCCAGTATCCTTCCTGCATCCTGCACTTTACCCTGTTTTGGATAATTAATTTTTGTATCTGTTGCTACCTTTTCCTTTCTTTAGTTGTATCTGCTGCTACCTGATTTTTTTCTTTAGTTGAAGATAAAAGAGAGCCTAAGGTGTATATATATATATGTATATATATATATATATATATATATATATATATATATGTGTGTGTGTGTGTGTGTGTGTGTGTGTATGTGTGTGTGTGTATATATATACATATATATGAAAATATAATAGCTCATTTGATATCATGAAACAATTTTTAAAAGCTTACAATCTTCAGAAAATCTTTAAAATCCAATTTTCCAATCTCAAGAGAGAGAGATGGAGAGACAGAGATACAGATTTAGATAGATAGATAGATAGATAGATAGATAGATAGATAGATATTCCTGCTTTTAATATTTTACGCATCATAGTAATAAGGTATTTAGAGCTTTGGAGAATATTTGATGTTTTGTGTTCCTAGATTAAAATGTACATTCTTATACATATCTTTATTGAACTTTCTCTGCTTCTCCTTTAGTTATTTAGATATCATTATCAATATTTTAATATACTCAGAATTAAATAACAGAGAATAAGTCCTACATATGGATAATGTGACTTTCAAGCCTTGTTGTAGCCTGCGTTTTCTGCCTCTGAAGATGTAGCTTCCCCATATTTATTCTGTGTTCTTGCTTTAACTCTCTTGCTCTCACCCTGAAATACAGGTATATGTTTGTATTCCTATGTTGTTATAAATTTAGTGGATCACTGAAGATTTGTGTTGGAAGTTCCTGGGTCTCAGCATGCAGTGCAGAGCTATTTCCTCCCTTCTAATGTTCCTCCCGCAGAATTACAGGCCATCTCCCAAATGGGACATCTCTGACCACCTTATTCTAGAGCTCTGTACTTTCACTCTCCATTTCATTGCCTTATTTTATGTTCTTCATTGTATCTGTTATCATCTAAAATTGCCAACAAAATTACTTGTTTATTGTCTTTTATTGCCTACTAGAGTGTCAGGTCATTGAGAATTGGAAACATAGATCTCATTCTCTTAAATATCCTTAGTAACTTGAATAATGCCTAGAATGTAACAAGTTCTTAATATATAGCTTTGACGTGAAAAAACCTTGATTGATTTTCTTATTCCCTAATTCTATTCTTTACCTCAGCTTCCTGGTTTGTTCTCTCGAGTTCCATTTTCTTTTCACCTTTGTACTACAGAAGAGCTTTCTGAAAGTGTTGGATGTCTTACTTTATACTTCAAGCATCAGTCAAATCATTCTTCTAGCAAGCATGGAATTTATTTTAAGAAGACTTACAATCTATCTGCATTATTTCATATGTAAATTTGTAGGTAGACAGTCTATATACATGCAAACAAACATTTCTGTGTGTAGGCAAACCTATATGATATATTTCTTTAACCAGAAATAATCTCTCAGCATATCAATATTACTAAAAGTATGAACAGTAAGTATTTGAAATAGGCTTTATTTTAGAGTAAATTGTTTGTGCTAACACTTTTTTTTTTTAAGAGGAAGAAAACAGTTACATTAAGGACAATGAGCAATGAGCAGGTATGGCAAACACAGGTTCATGAATTACCACACTGGATTCTAATTAATATGAGATCCACAATAGACAGTCACTAGGAGAAGTTTTTGTGAGCTACAGGGAGCAATGTCTACTTGTGTTATGGCTTCGAGATGTTTCCCCAGTGTCTAAGGAGAGATAATGCGCTGTTCTTTCTGTATCATAGGAATGCTTCTATATCTCTGGATTATGAGAGCTGAAGAAATAAATCAAAAGAATAGATGAGCTGGCAGGGATTTTTTGAGAAGACTGAAAATTAAAGAGTTACAAAGAAGTAAACAATAAAAGATCAAAAGCAAAAACTTTATATATGGTCAGGAATTCAACAGGAAAGAGGGTAAATTTGAAATTTCCACTAAAGCAGTGGCATCCCTCAAGGACAAAGAACAATTATTTACTTGTGCTAGCTGGTATAAAAATAATGTTAAAAAACACAGAAAGAAAAAATAAAACATGTAGGTTTCTGATTCTACCCTGAGAATACTTCATGTGTAGTCTTAGATAGAGCCAACTGAACTACTTTTCCGCCCGCTCTCACCACTGCTATTCAATATAGTATTAGAAGTTCTAGCCAGAGCAATCAGGCAAGAGAAAGAAATAAAGGGCATTCAAATAGGAAAGGAGGAAGTCAAATTGTCTCTATTCGGAGACAACATGATTGTATATCTAGAAGACCCCATCGTCTCAGCCCCAAACCTCCTGAAACTGATAAGCAAGTTCAGCAAAGTCTCAGGATACAAAATCAATGTGCAAAAATCACATGCATTGCTATACACCAATAACAGACTTAAAGAGAGCCAAATCAAGAACAAACTTCCATTCACAATTGCCACAAAGAGAATAAAATACCTAGGAATACAACTAACAAGGAATGTAAAGGACCTCTTCAAGGAGAACTACAAGCCACTGCTCAACGAAATAAGAGAGGACACAAACAGATGGAGAAACATCCCATGTTCATGGTTAGGAAGAATCAATATCGTGAAAATGGCCATACCGCCCAAAGTAATTTACAGATTCAATGCTATCCCCATCAAGCTACCAATGATATTCTTCGCAGAACTGGAAAAAACCACCTTAAACTTCATATGGAACCAAAAGAGAGCCCACATAGCCAAGTCAGTTCTAAGCAAAAAGAACAAAGCGGGGGGCATCACACTACCAGACTTCAAACTATACTACAAGGCTATAGTAATCAAAACAGCATGGTACTGGTACCAAAGCAGAGATATAGACCAATGGAACAGAACAGAGGTCTCGGAGGCAACACAAAATATCAACAACCATCTGATTTTTGACAAACCAGACAAAAACAAACAATGGGGAAAGGATTCCCTGTTCAATAAATGGTGTTGGGAAAGCTGGCTAGCCATGTGCAGAAAGCAGAAACTGGACCCCTTCTTGACACCTTACACTAAAATTAACTCCAGATGGATTAAAGACTTAAACATAAGACCAAACAGCATAAAAACCCTAGAAGTAACTCTAGGCAAAACCATTCAGGACGTAGGTGTAGGCAAGGACTTCATGACCAAAACACCAAAAGAATTGACAACAAAAGCCAAAATAGACAAATGGGACTTAATCAAACTCCACAGCTTCTGCACAGCAAAAGAAACAATCATTAGAGTGAATCGGCAACCAACAGAATGGGAAAAAATTTTTGCAGTTTACCCATCTGACAAAGGGCTGATATC
>NW_022438870.1:0-11748 GCF_009761245.1 Sapajus apella
GCTCTTGTTACCCAGGCTGGAGTGCAATGGCGCGATCTCGGCTCACCACAACCTCCGCCTCCCGGGTTCAGGCAATTCTCCTGCTTCAGCCTCCTGAGGAGCTGGGATTACAGGCACGTGCCACCATGCCCAGCTAATTTTCTGCACTTTTAGTAGAGACGGGATTTCACCATGTTGACCAGGATGGTCTCGATCTCCTGACCTCGTGATCCACCCGCCTCGGCCTCCCACAGTGCTGGGATTACAGGCTTGAGCCACCGCGCCCGGCCAACTGTATGTTTTCTCTCTCTTGCCTGGCCCTTTCTTTCTATGCTTAATTTTCCTTCTTTCCCTCTGTCAGACACCCTTCTGAATATTTAGCAGAACAGTATTCTTTAGAGGGTTGTGGATCACACTTGTCAAGTTAGATGCAACAGAAAGCATCACACATATTTCTGGAATTGTACTAATAATAGGATGTGTGGTGCTCTGTGGGATGTAGTCATGGTGGGGCTTGAGGGCCATTTTATTTCCCTTCTTCCCTTAAACACAAGATGATAAGATGGTAGAAATGGGCAGTGTCCAGCTTCATCTAGATTGTGACCTCCCCAAGGGACTGTACACTAGAGCAGAATTGAGACATGGCACTGCCAGTCTCTAAGACTTACTGGCTCATCTTTGCTCTTGTGTCACCCTCCCTCTCTAGATGTCCCAAAGCACCTCTGCACCCCGAGTCTAGCTCTCTCATCATACCATGTCATATCAAACAATGACATTTTCTTGGGATTTTTCGCCTGGATCAGAGTTTCTTGGGCCAAGTAAATTTGCCTAGTAGCTTTCATAATAGGTTCGCACATGCACTGACAATAAAAAGGTGCAAAAAGAAAACAAACCTTCATGGAACAAAAGCCAATTTAAATCAAACTACAGATTTCTCTCTCTTTCTTGTCTAAGTATCTTGCTTAATGAAAACCAGGATTCTGTGTTCTTAAATGCCCTTTCTTCTGTCAGAGCTTACCTCTAGCAGCATGAAGGCAGGCTCCAGAACAAGCAAATTTCAGTGCAGAGAACACCACTTCAACAGTGATGGGAGAAGGGAAATGGAGATGACCTTTCTTTTCACTGTGAACTTTGGTTATTCGGCTCTTCCTGCCCAGTATTTATTTCAAATACAAGTAGGTGATGGGGCAAAGCAGGCACAACTAATGTGTCTCACTGATCCAAAGTAAACAGAAATCCTTAAGGAAAGGCTCTCCAACTTGCTGTTGAGAGGTAAAAATGATTCCAATGTCAGGATGATATTATACAGAGATCTGAGTGCTCTCTTGTAGGACGGGGCAAACAATCATTCAGAAAAAAAGAAAAAATGAGAAGAATCTCATTTTATAAAGAACTCAAATCTGAGTCTCCCACAGTGCTGCCCTGTCCCTGGACTACCCAAGAAAATGGGAACTAAATATTCTCCAGAAACTGGAATTGACATTGGGATGTTCACTTTTACAAAGTTTTCTCTTAACTTCTATAATTTATCTACTGGCTGCCTACTTGTTGACTTTTCAGTAAATATTTTCCATGTTCTGAATGAACTCAAACTGAAGGATTTCATTTTTCCAGAGGTTCCTCTGGGAAAAAAAAAAGCAAAAAACTGGAGGCCTTGTGTCATTGTGTGGATAGTCAAGGTAAGTGTACACCTACTTAGTAGTCAATGTAAAGCGCTTCAGCTGAGATGCTCACACTCTGATGGGTATTTGCCATGACTATTTGTGTATCGAACTGTAAATAAATAGCAGCAGCAGCACTAGGTTTGGATTCAAATCCTTCTCCCTCCCTTAACTAGCTGTGAGATAATATATGTGACTTGAGCACACTGCACCACATTTTTTCATCTTTGAGATATCACTAACAGTAATACCTAGTTCATAGAATTATTTTGATGATTACGTCAACCAGTATACATGAAGCACCTAGAACAGTGCCTGACACTCAAAAAAAACAAAAAAAAAAAACTATTATTACATTACTATTGGATTCAATTTGGCTGTATGCTTATTACTTGCTACTCAGAGAAATATAAAAGATTTTTATCTTAAGGATTGCTTATTAATTTTATGTATTAATTCATTCACTCATTCAGCCAACATTTATCTCTGAAAAGCAGTCAAGATGTAGACCCTGCCTCATAGCAGTTATAATTTACTCATGTTAAAAGGACTAGCAGGGAAGGGAAAGCACTGCAAATGGTTTTTCAGTTTCATAACCAAACGAGAGATTTTCCCAAATGGGTGTGGTGACCAGACATTTATTTTCTAGTGTGAACTGCTCTCCTTCTCCACCACCATTTTTAATAGGTAAATATACCCACAAGCTTTTGTACTCCATTTGTGAAGCAATAGTATAGATTGTCCCAATACTGCCATTAAAATTGCCTAGTATAAAGTGTGTGTTACTCTTGACTATAAAAATAAAAGTTCCCTATAGACTGGAACTTGGCAAACATTGATTAAGTTGGGCTGTTTTTATTTTAGGCTCAGAGGGAGGCAACATGCCCTAGTGAATCAAGCTGTTTTGAAGTCAGATGAGACTTCCTATTCCAATGCCGACATTAAGAGATGTATGTGGAAGGTTCCTTGGTTTCTCCCCATTTGAAAATAGTGGAGAGCGGTTTGTCTCCTATACTTTATTACAATGAAGGTAGTAAAGGGTTAAATGTTATGAAACCTAATTCTTATTTTTTGTTTGCTTTTATTTTTTATTTCCAACTTTTAAGTGCCCATGCAGGATGTGCAGGTTTGTTATATAGGTCAACGTGTGTTATGATGGCTTGCTGCACAGATCATCCTATAACCCAGGTATTAAGCCCAGCATCCATTATTCCTCCTGATCCTCTCCTTCCTCCCACACCCTACCCTCTGAAAGGCCCCAGTGTGTGTTGTTCCCCATCATGTGTCCATGTGTTCCCATCATTTAGCTCCCACTTTTAGGTGAGAACATGCAGTATTTGGCTTGCTATTTCTGTATTAGGATAATGGCCTCCGACTTCATCCATGTCCCTGAAAAGGACGTGATCTTATTTCTTTTTATGGCTATATAGTTTTCCACAGTATATATATGCCACATTTTCTTTATCCAGTCTGTCATTGATGGTCAATTAGGTTGAGTCGGTGTCTTTGCTATTGTGAATAGTGCTGCCATGAACATACATGTGCATGTGTCTTTATAATAGAACAATTTACATTCCTTTGCATATATACCCAGTAACGGGATTTCTGTGTTAAATGGTATTTCTGTGTCTAGGTCTTTGAGGAATCACCACACTGTCTTCCACAATGATTGAACTAATACATACTCCTACCAACAGGGCACAGTTGTTTCTTTCTCTTCACAACCTTGCTGGCGTTTTTTTTTTTTTTTTTTTTTTTTTTTTTTTTACTTTTTAATAATAGCCATTCTGACTGGTATGACATGGTATCTCAAACTGGTTTTATTTCTCTAATGATCAGTGACAGGATTTTTTCATATGTTTGTTGGCCATATATATGTCTTCCTTTGAGAAATGTCTGTTTATGGTCTTTTCTCATTTTTTAATGGAGTTATTTTCTTCCTGTAAATTTATTTAAGTTCCTTATAGATGCTGGATATTAGACCTTTGTCAGATGCATAGATTGCAAAAATTTTCGCCCATTTTATTTGTTGTCTGTTTACTCTGTTGATAGTTCCTTTTGCTGTGCAGAAACTCTTTAGTTTAATTAGATCCCATTTGTCAATTTTTACTTTTGTTGCAATTGCTTTCTGCATCTTTGTACTGAAATCTTTGCCAGGCCTATGTCCTGAATAGTATTGCTATTTAGGCAACAATGATTTTCTTTCAGTGTTTTTATAGTTTTGGATTTTAAACTTAAGACTCTAAACTATCTTGAGTTGGTTTTCGTATACGGTGTCAGGAAAGGGTCCAGTTTCAATTTTCTGTGCATGGCCAGCCAGTTCTCCCAGCACCATTTATTAAATAGGGAATTCTTTCCCCAATGCTTTTGTCAGATTTGTTAAAAATCAGGTGGTTTTAGGTGTGTGGTCTTATTTCTGGGTTCTCTATTCTGAATCCTAATTATTTATCATGCTGTCTCAGAATGTGAACCTGGAAAAATATCGGTTTGACTGCTTTCTTATTCCACAGAATAAGAGCAAGCAAATATAATTAATTTAGCTGATTTAGCCACATGCAAATAGACCTAGTAAATATCAGATATTAGACTTTTTGGCAAATTACCCTTCTAAAAGGATTCAGACATGCTTGGCCACAAAGAAAGAACAAGTGAATAGAAAGGACTGCTCATCTCCTGAGCTACAGTTCAAATATTTTGTTCTGTTATTTGTACATCACTATCAATTTTTCACAAATTTCCTCCTCACAGCAATTTACAACTTGAGGAAAGAAACTGCTTTGTGATACACTTGACTTCCATTGCTGCTTTCAAGGAAGCTAATAGCAAACAGCAAACAGATGTTTCTCTTCTCTTTGCCACTTCACTGCTCCCCCCCCAACACCTATGGCTAAAGTCCTCTTTGGCAGAGGCCATCATGTGTAAAACATAAAATCAGCTACATTACTGGCCTTAAGAAGCAGTGACATCATTCAGGTCTACTGTGACCTGTGAAATCACCTGGTTACTGAAAGTGAACAGTGATTCTCAAAGAAAAGAATTCTACTTTTCTCCACAAAGTCTTCTCAACCATCTTTTTTTTCTTCTTTTTTTTTAGACAGGGCCCTGCTCTGTTGCTCAGGCAAGGGTGCAGTGGCACAATCTTGGCTCACTGTAGCCCCAACTTCCTGTGCTCTTCCTGTGGGTGTGATCTTCACACCTCAGCCTCCCAGGTAGCTGGGAGATAGCACTGTGAGCTCTCCACAGACATGTTCCACCATACCTGGATAATGTTTTTTTCTTTTTTTTGAGATGGAGTCTCACTCTGTCACCTGGGCTGGAGTGAAGTGGTGCAATCTCGACTCTCTGCAACCTCTACCTCCCGGGTTCAAGTGATTCTCCTGCCTCAGCCTCCCAAGTAGCTGAGATTACAGGCACACACCAGTATGCCCAATTATTTTTTTATTTTTTAGTAAAGACAGAGTTTCACCATGTTGGCTAGGCTGGTCTCAAACTCTTGATCTTGTGATTCACCCACCTCAGCCTCCCAAAGTGTTGGGAGTACAGGTGTGAGCCACTGTGCCTGGCCGATAAATTTTTTTAAAAAATATTTTTGTAGAGATGGATCTTGCTATATTGCCCAGGCTGGTATCAAACTCCTAGGCTCAAGTGACCATCCCACCTCGGCCTCCCAAAGTGCTTGGCCTCCCAAATTACAAGTATGAGCCACTATGTCCAGCCTCTATCTTCTTTCTCATAGAACTTTCTAGTTTGTCTGGCAACATCTTCAGAGAAGCTATGTGCTCTCTGTGGGCAGAAACAGTACCTTATGTTTGATTCCCTGTAGCAGCTAAAATAAAAAACTGTACATCCTAGTTAAGAAATATTTTGATCTTAGAGCTCTGTAAAGACAAAAATGATGTTTTAAAAAATTACTTTTAAGCCAGCCTAACTCCCTGGTTGTTGCTTGGATATTGACAAGGAAAACCATTCTCCCTGGGCACAGTAGGTGCAGTTTTCTTTGCAAACTTCCCTATTGATTATAGGTTACGTTTTGGGTATACATTGAATCGAGATTCCATTAGTGATTTTTATTTTATGTATTGGGTCTTATTTGGGCCAAAAAGTACAGGTGGCTCAACTCCATCCTAATTAATCAAACTGAGGAGATAAAGTAGAGAAAGACCTAGAAACATAGCCAGAAACCAATATTTTGAGATCTGGAGATTATCCTTATGAATTATGCAGTTTGAATATTTTAATTCTTTATTGAAATTGACCTTCTTACTACTAAAGAGCTACCCAAAACATGGTGGTTTCTCTGACTCTCTGCTCTGGTTAAGTAGTAGTTATCTGTAGCATTTCAGGTAGAATTCAAAAACTGTATTAATTAAGGTTCTTTGGTTGCTAGCAACAGAAGCAAAGTCTACTTAATTTGAGCAAGAATTGTATTACTAGGAAGCTACTGGACAATGTACATGATCATAAAAAAGACTGATGAAATAATCAAGAGCCAGGTAGCTTCTGAAGGTCTCAGCGGTATCTCAGTGGACATCCTCTTCTAGAATGATTGGACTCTGCCTTTTGTTTTGTTTGTTTTCTAGGATAGTGATTAGCTACGTTTAAGGTACATGTTTGTTGCTTGCCTGTAATGGAGCAGTAAGAAAGAGAATTTGACAGAAAGAACCTCAGGAAAGCCCATAGTTCCAAAGAGACAGGACAGGTACCTGAATTCGCTAATCCACCAAGACTGTACTCAATGCAGGAAGAATCCACTCCCTCCTACCCCCAAAATAGCAAAAACCTTCAAGAAATTTGGAAAAGGATATTGGATGCCTCAGAACAACAAATATTTACTACCACCATCACCCTCCTTTACCTTCCGCTATAGAGGCATTCTTGATTTATTCTCTCCAAGCCTGTAAGACCTTAATTTTAAAAGTGGGGGAAAATATGTGTGTCTGCTGTTTAGAACCTTGCTAATAAACTTATCCCATCAGTTAGCCTAATTTTCCCAGGATATTGTATCCATATAAACTTCGAAATAAAATTTCTGCCTATTCTTTTCTATCTCTATGTAGCACAGCATGTAATCCAGGTGCTCAGTTTAGCAACATTTTGCAACATTGATACTATCCCCACCTAATTTGCTGAGAATATGAATATAAGCAAAATGACACTGGTGGCTTTTAATATTTTCCAAGCTTAATAAAGGAAGAAGGATTCTGTAAAATTAACATACAGTTGGACTGCAATAAGAAGCTGAAGCAACTGGCTGTGCAAGGTTTATAATGTCTGAACTCCCACCAAGCTCCTATCATCTCTCCACATGTCTCCTGGTCATTGGGAGCCAAGTTTAGGATTTATAAAAATCAGGGCAATGCCTTTCCTGGTCATGGTACCTGTAAGTGAGCAAATGATTAAGATGACCTACTACTTACTAAATCAGCATGATTAGTAGCTGTCATCCAAAAAACATGCCAGAGAGCCAAGATAGTACTTGCATTCATACAAGACCTTAAAATAAAGGTTCTGCGTGTCCATGTTCTGGTATTCCTCTCCAATATTTACATGTTATAATATGACAACATAATGTATATTTACTCTGATTACTAGGTCATTTTCACTTCCCAGCTATTTGGCTGATTAATTGCTATTCACTGTGTTCCTAAATGCTAAATAATGAACACGCTGGTGCTGGTGGAAGTTGTATGTGCCATTTTAGCACTGTGCCAGGAAAAGAAGGTGGGCATAGGGTCCCAACTGCAAGGCCTTACATTGTACTGACCAAAGCGTAAGCCCTCATTTATCCATTCAACATTTTCGAAGTTGTAGCTGCAGTTATGTATTTAAATCACTGAAATAATAATTTTTGTTATTTATTATGCCATTGCTTAGCCAACAAAGTCCAAAAGATCCCAAATTATCTATGTTTTAATTGCTTTCCTATAATGAATATGCAATTCTGATCATTGCCAACTCCTTCTTCTAGGCTGTAAATTTATAGGCCAAATATTGTTTATGTTGGTTTTAAATTACTTCAGATGTCTGTATCAGCTATAATGAACATACTTCTACCCTTTAAGAAACCATCATTCTCAGCAAACTGACACAAGAACAGAAAATCAAACACCACATGTTCTCACATATAAGCGGGTGTGTAACAATGAGAACACATGGACACAAGGAGGGGAGCATCACACACTGGGATCTATAGCAGGGAACCAGGGGAGGGACAGCAGGGGGTGGGAAGTTGGGGAGGGATAACATGGGGAGAAATGTCAGATATTGGTGATGGGTAGGAAGGCAGCACATTGCCATGTATGTACCACATTGCCATGTATGTACCTATGCAACAATCTTGCACGTTCTTCACATGTACCCCAAACCCTAAAATGCAATAAAAATATATGTGTATATATACACATACATATATATGTATATATGTATACGTGTATATATATGTGCATATATATACACATATATATGTATATAAAGAAAGAAAGAAAAACGGCATTTCCTGCCCAGTAAAAACCCTTGCCTCCTAAACTCCAATTTTAGATGCATCCTATCTGCAACCTTCCAGGCCTAGGCAAAAAAAAAAAAAAAAAAAAAGGAGAAAGAAAAAAGCTGAGGATATCATGCCTAGCTTTGTTTCCTGAGGTTTGAGGTGAAGATCAGTAAGAGTGTTGGCATTATCTAATGAGTTTCATCTGTCAGACATAGGTTTGCAGAGTCATGTGGAATAAAGAAGTCAGAGTCTAAGGAGTTGAAACAGAGAGATGAAATCATGTTCCTCTGTTAATAAATCTCTACGCCCACTTGGTTTACTGTAGCCTTACCTTCTGTTTAGAGTGTTATACTGACAAGAGGACTAGTAAATAAAGGCAGACAGGAGGGAGAGAACCAAAGCCAGGCTTGGTGTTCTGCAAGTTTGTTCAAGGTAGGCTACAGAATGTATAGTCAGACCCAGTGCTTGTTCCAGGGGTTTACAATTTAAATTTGGCAATCATTGCTGGGAGCTAATTACAGGTGTTCCATCAAAATCTACAGGGAAGTTTGGGGGTTTCTGATTATGGATATAGAGGTACCTTGGAAGGAAAATATAATAGAATTTTTTAAAGTCATAAAGGAAATGAGAGATAGTAAACAAAATATATGTGTGACATAATGCTTATTCTTGAGTTTGTCAAGAATAAGTATTATGTCACACATATATTTTGAAAAGTTAAAAAACAAGTAATGCCACTACCAGTGATAACAACAACAAAGCTGTTGTACAGCACTATCTTTTACAACTTCCTCATTTTGTCCATGCTTTCTACTTTCATGTTAACTCTTTCAACAGGATTGTCTTATTTTGACATACAGATTATAATTACAAGGTAGCATCTACCACCATTCACTCCATTTTGGACTCCAAATATTTCTGGTGGGCTTAGGTTTAACCCTTTGTTTTTCTTTATTGTTATTGGTTTTTCAGTTTAAAACTTCACGGAAAGATAACTGGGCTTGAGTAAGAACATCAAATTTCAATTCTTTTCTTACAAACTAAACAAGACAAACCAAAACCCCTTGGGCCTTAGCATCTTCATTTGTAGGATAATATCCACCATGCCTAGTTTACAGGATTATTTCAGGAATCAAAAAAGATAAATGGGGGGACGATCCAAGATGGCCGTTTAGGAACAGCTCAGGATTGCAGCTCCCAGTGAAAGCGCAGAGGGTGAGTGGACTCCGTGTTTTTATTGCCCACAGACTAGGAAATTCCCGGGCAGAGGTGCTCCACGGTCGCCAGCGCGGCTGTGCCGGCCAGCGCCGGCCAGCGCCGCTGCTTTGCCCCGCGCAGCTGCTTTGTCGGCGCCCCGGAGCCGCGGTTCTCCGTACAAAACACACCGGTCCGGGGGCGCTTTAGGCTGGCGATTGGAGCCACGGGAAGTCGCCCATACGCTGCTTCAAAAAGGGGACTGAGCAGAGAACCAGGACAGTAGATTCCAGGGCAAAAAACAGAAAAAAAAAGCGCCATAAACCTCAGTGCTGCTGTTTAAGCCAGCGCAGTGAGTGGCAACAGGGGAAAACAAACAGACCCCGGCGCCTCTTCAACAGGCGACTGGAACACCAACTTAAAAAAGGCCCTGAGGCAGGGAGCCAGGCGATCAGGCTCGGCTGGTCCCACCTCCACAAAAGAACAGCAACCAGAAACTCTGGATTGTGAGTTTCACAGCAAGCGCAGCTGAACCCGGGACGGTCCAGCTCTGTGGGGGAGGGGCGTCCGCCATTACCGAGGCAGCCCGCCGTTGCCAAGGCAACCCGCCATTGCTGAGGCAGCCCGCTGTTGCCAAGGCAACCCGCCACAGCAGAGACTCCGCCCCAACAGAGGCGGGCCACCATCGCCAAAGCAGTTCTAACTACACCCATATAAACAGGACTGCAGGGAAGTTCACTCGTCAGCGGGGCGGAGCCCACAGCAGCTCAGCAAAGCTGCTATAGGCCGACAGTGACTAGGCTGCCTCTTTGCTGGGCTGGGCAGGTCTGAAGGAAAAAAAAAAAAAAAAAAAAAAAAAGAAGGCGGCAGCATAACGGAAACTCATAAATAAAGCCTTAAATCCCTGGGACAGAGCACCTGGGAACAAAAAACAGTTTATGAATTCTGCTGCAGCAGACCTAAAAGTACCTGCCTAGCAGCTCTGAATGAACAACAACAGAGCTCGCAGCTCACCATTTGAGCTCCTATAAAGAAGAGACCGTCTCCTCAAGCAGCTCCCTGACCCCTATATATCCAAAAAGACGCCTGATAAAAGAAAGATCAGATTGACACTAGGCGGGTATCCTTCTGGGACAAAGATAGCAGAAGAAGAAAACTGGTAACAACCCTTGCTGTTCAGCAGCTGCTGCAGGTGAACCCCAGGCAAGCAGGGCCTGGAGTGAACCTCAGCAGACCTACAGCAGGGGGGTCAGACTGTCAGAAGGAAAACCAAGAAACAGAAATAACCTCATCATCAACAAACAGAACGTCAATCTGAAAGATTTGAGACCCAATCTGAAAGCCAGCAACTACAAAGTCGACAGGTGGATAAATCCTTACAGATGGGAAGAAACCAGCGCAAAAAGGATGAAAACACCCCAAACCAGAAAAGCTCTCCTCCTAAAAGGGATCACAACTCCTGACCAGCAAGGGAACAAGGTTGACTGGAGAAAGAGTGTGATGAAATGACAGAATCAGACTTCAGAAGGTGGGTAGTAAGAAACTTCTGTCAACTTAAAGAACATGTTCTAACCAAATGCAAAGAAACTAAGAACCTTGAAAAAAGATTTGACGAAATGCTAACAAAAATGGACAAAATAGAAAGGAATATAAGTGAATTGACGGAGCTGAAAAACGCAACACAAGAACTTCGTGAAGCATGCACAAGTATCAACAGCCGAATGGACCAAGCAGAAGAAAGGATATCAGAGGTCGAAGATCAACTCAATGAAATAAAACGGGAAGGCAAGACTGGAGAAAAAAGGGTAAAAAGGAATGAACAAAGTCTCCAAGAAATGTGGGACTATGTGAAAAGACCTAATCTACGTTTGATAGGCGTACCTGAATGCCACGAAGAGATTGAATCCAAGCTGGAAAATACTCTTCAGGATATTATCCAGGAAAACTTCCCCAACCTAGCAAGGCAGGCAAACATTCAAGTCCAGGAAATACAGAGAACACCACAAAGATATTCATCAAGAAGAGCAACCCCAAGGCACATAATCGTCAGATTCGCCAGGGTCGAAATGAAGGAGAAAATACTAAGGGCAGCCAGAGAGAAAGGTCGGGTTACCCATAAAGGGAAGCCCATCAGACTCACAGCAGATCTCTCAGCAGAAACCCTACAAGCCAGAAGAGAATGGGGGCCAATATTCAACATCCTTAAAGAAAAGAACTTTCAACCCAGAATCTCCTATCCAGCCAAACTAAGCTTCATAAGTGAAGGAAAAATAAAATCCTTTGGGAACATGCAAGTACTCAGAGATTTCGTCACCACCAGGCCAGATCTATAAGCGCTCCTGAAAGAGGCTCTACACATATAAAGGAACAACAAGTACCAGCTCAACTAAAGGGCAAAACAGCCAGCTAGCACCAAAATGGCAGTAT
>NW_022438871.1:0-2730 GCF_009761245.1 Sapajus apella
TTTTTTTTTTTTTTTTTTTAAGAGACAGGATTTCGTCATTTTGGTCAGGCTGGTCTTGAACTCCTGAACTCAGGTGATCCACCCACCTCAGCCTCCAAAAGTGCTGGGATTACAGATGTGAGCCACCATGCCCGACCCTTTTCTACTCACCCTTATTCTCAGTTACATTTCATCAACTCCCTATCCCTTCCTAATTACCTTCAATGTATCATCAATCTAACCCATTCCCTCCAACCCACTGCTGGCAAAAGAATGCTGGCTCTGCATCTCCCTTTCTTCCTCTTCTTATACCACTATTTCTGCCCTGCTAGCCGATTAGGCCACCGCTTTCATCTCCCTACACCTCCGTACCTCTTTTTTTTTTTTTTTTTTTGAGACAGAGTTTCACTCTTGTTACCCAGGCTGGAGTGCAATGGCGTGATCTCGGCTCACCGCAACCTCCCGGGTTCAGGCAATTCTCCTGCCTCAGCCTCCCTAGCAGCTGGGACTACAGGCATGTGCCACCATGCCCAGCTAATTTTTTGTATTTTTAGTAGAGACGGGGTTTCACCATGTTGACCAGGATGGTCTCGATCTCTTGACCTCGTGATCCACCCGCCTCGGCCTCCCAAAGTGCTGGGATTACAGGCTTGAGCCACCGCGCCCGGCGACCTCCGTACCTCTTTTAACAGTCCCCATCTTTCCCCTCCCATGGAGCTTCTCTATTTCTTTCTTTCTTTCTTTTCTTTTTTTTTGAGATGGAGTTTCACTCTTGTTGCCCAGGCTGGAGTGCAATGGCATGCTCTTGGCTCATCGCAACCTCCAACTCCCGGGTTCAAGTGATTCTCCTGCCTCAGCCTCCTGAGCAGCTAGGATTACAGGCATGTGCCACCAAGCCCAGCTAATTTTTGTATTTTTAGTAGAGACAGGGTTTCACCATGTTGGTCAGGCTGGTCTCGAACTCCTGACCTCAGGGGATCCGCCCGCCTTGGCCTCCCAAAGTGCTGGGATTACAGGCTTGAGCAATTGCACCCGGCACTTCTCTATTTCTTAGACAAGTTTAGCAAAACCTCCTGAGACATTTCATACCAACAGGCTGCTATATTTATCCGCAACTATTTACAGCAATTCTCACCTCATATCAACTCCACTCCATGCATATTAGGACCCCTTACTACACAGACAACTATCCCGACTCCTGTTCCTCTATGCATTTCCCATCAACAAAGCACTGGAATTCCCTTGGGTAATTTTCCACCTTCTAAGTGCTCCTTCACTCTTCATCTCCAAAGCCCTGACACACACGTTAATATGCCTTTAGGAGCATTCTCACTTCACTTTACTGACAAACCCTCTATCACTGCTAATAACCTCAAAAATGTTAACAGTCATTATTGTCTAGGTTGGTACCTTCCCCGTCTCTCACTCCATCCTTGGCTGCCCTCTCCCTGTTCCTCGGATTCTCCTCCTAGCCCCTCTTCATGTTTACTCATAGCCGGCCCTACCAATCAATGCTGGTAGCAGACTACGAGCTTCATCATACATTATAAAATCAAACCACCCCCACTACACAGTTACCCCATCAGTCTCCCTTTCAACCGCTAATGGCTGCTGTTCTTGCTGGATCCTTAGGAGTTTGGGTTTCTGACTCCCCTTTCAAGGATCTCTCCCACCTTTTCACCCTACATTTTTAATTCTGCCTAGCCCCAGTCCTCTTTTTCTTATGTGGCTCTTCCACTTATATGTGTCTACCTACTAACTGGACAGGCACCTGTGCCTTCATCTTCCTTATTTCTAGAATCCAATTTGCCAGTGGTAATGAACAACTGCCTGTCCCCCTAATGACACCTACTCGACAAAAAGGAATCATCCAGCTAATTCCATTACTCGTGGGAATAGAGCTTACAGCCTCCACTGTAGGCTTTAAAACTGGCATAGTGGGGGTCACCGCCTCTGCCAATCCCAGCATTCCACAGTCTACTGATTTCTCTGCCAGCATTACAGACATATATAATACCTTGTCCGGCCTTCAAGCTCAAATTGACTCTTGAGCTGCAGCTGCCCAAAACCGCCCTGGTCTCGGCTTACTGCAGAAAAGGGAGAACTCTGTATATTTCTAAATGAGGAATGCTGTTTTTACTTAAATCAGTCCTGCCTAGTTTATGATAACATCAAAAGGCTCAAAGACAAGGTTCCAAAATTGCTAATCAGGCAAGTAACTATGCCGAACCTGCCCGGTCATTTTCTAGCTGAATGTCAAGGCCCTTTCCTATCCTTACTCCCCTAATACATGTCTTCCTCCTTCTCTTTTTCAAACCTTTCCGATTAGTCTCTCAATTCCTACAAAACCATATCCAGGCCATCACTAATCACTCCATACGGCAAATGCTACTTTTTTTTTTTTTTTTTGAGATGGAGTTTCACTCTTGTTACCCAGGCTAGAGTGCAATGGCGTGATCTCGGCTCACCGCAACCTCCGCCTCCTGGGTTCAGGCAGTCCTCCTGCCTCAGCCTCCTGAGTAGCTGGGATTACAGGCACGCGCCACCATGCCTGGGTAACAAGAGCGAAACTCCGTCTCCAAAAAAAAAAAAGAAAGAAAAAGAAAAAAAGATAGTGTGGATATTTTATCTACAAGTTGCTGTATTTGCCATCTGTGTGAGTTGAGGCAAGTCATTTGACCTCAGAAGGTTTCCCTTCATCTGCAAAATGGAAGATAATTATCTTTCCCACAAGATTTTTTTTTTTTTTTT
>NW_022438871.1:2830-11736 GCF_009761245.1 Sapajus apella
AAAAATACAAAAAATTAGCTGGGCATGGTGGCACGTGCCTGTAATCCCAGCTAATTTTTTGTATTTTTAGTAGAGACGGGGTTTCACCATGTTGACCAGGATGGTCTCAATCTCTTGACCTCGTGATCCACCCGCCTCGGCCTCCCAAAGTGCTGGGATTACAGGCTTGAGCCACCGCGCCCGGCCCCTTTTTTTTTTTTTAAAGATGGGGTTTCACCATGATGATCAGGCTAATTTTTTGAACTCCTGACATCAGGTGATACACCCACCTCGGCCTCCCAAAGTGCTAGGATTACAGGCGTGAGCCACCGCGCCCCGCCAGCTGAGAGCTCTTCCAGCTACTCTACACCATGGTTTGCTTTTTCATAAATTGAAGCCTATATAAAGGCTAAAGTTTGAGACTGCATTAGAGTCTTAAATTATAAGGGATGAAAGCGATTAATGTGAATGCTCAAGGTTTCCATCCTTTGCCCCCACTTCTCAATTTGTGGAGATATGCAGATAGACCACTTCACTGGACTTTTATAATGTAGATTGAGGATGCAGGAATAGAAGATAAAAATGTAATGGGGAAGGAAAGGAACACTTCAGTTAAGAAGTGGCTAAATCCTTAAGCTATTGTTGCTGCCATGCAGGCTGTCAGTAGGGTACCGGGGGGTATCTGGCCCCTAGCGCTGCATTGGTCTCTGGCCCAATTAAATATATTAAAAAATAAAAAAAGAAGTGGCTAAATCCACCGGGCGTGGTGGCTCACGCCTGTAATCCCAGCACTTTGGGAGGCTGAGGTTGGTGGATCACAAGTTCAAGAGATTGAGATTGAGACCATCCTGGCCGATCTGGTGAAACCCCGTCTCTACTAAAAATACAAAAAAATTAGCTGGGCATGGTGGTGTGCTCCTGTAATCCCAACTACTCGGGAGGCTGAGGGAGGAGAATCATTTGAACTCAGGAGACAGAGGTTTCATAAGCCAAGATTGCACCACACTGCACTCCAGCCTGATGACAGCCTGATGACACCGTCTCCAAAAAAGAAAAAAAGTCAAATCAACATAACAAAACTTCAAGTAGGAGAAAGGGAAGAATTGAAGATGGCTTTTAATTTTTTTTTTTTTTTTTTAGACAAGGTCTTATTCTGCTACCCAGGCCTAAGTGCAGTATGGGATTGTGGCCCACTGCAACATCCACCTCTAGGTTTCAGGGTTCAAGCATTCTCCTGCCTCAGTCTCTAGAGTAAGTAGGATTACAGGCATGAACCACCACACTTGGATAATTTTTGTATTTTTATCAGAGACAGGGTTTCACCATGTTGGCCAGGCTGATCTGGAACTCCTGACCTCAAGTGGTCTGCTTGCCTTAGCCCCCCAAAGAGCTGGGATTACAGTTGTGAGCCACCATGCCCAGCCTTTAATTTTTTTATTTTCTTTTCTTTTTTGGAGTGATGGTTATGTACAACATAGCTCAACAACTTGTTTGGTTCAATATTATTAGCTTAAAGGAATTTTTCTTCCTTTCTATGTATGATTCCTAGTAACACCAGTATCTGAGAATGAAACCCCATGGAGATGATATCTCTGAGGGATAGGCAGAAACCAAGCCTTGGTGGTATTTTTGAGATGTGGGTCCAGTTCCCCAGGAAGCTAGACCTGCAAGTCAGTCACATAAGATGATACAATTCTTCTCTTTTTCCTCCTCCTCTTCCTTATGCTTTTTGTTAAGCCAGTTTTTCTTGCGTTGTCTTGCTGCTGTTCTTAGTAACTGAGTCTCACTTGATAGTGAAATGAAAGGACATTTGCTATAATGGGTAATAAGAATCTTACCTATATTCAGATTTTTGTTTTTACAAGTTGTACATAATAATATCACCATATTTGCAGGTTTGATATTAGTCAGGGTTCTTTAGGGAAACACCTGTGTGTGTGTGTAGAAGTGGCTCATTTGATTATGGCTCATTCGATTAGGGTGGCAAGTCCAAAATATACTAAGTGGGAGGCAGACTAGAGACTCTAGGAATTGCTGATGTTGAAGCTCAAATAGAAGGCCACTTGCTGAAGAATTTTTTCTTGCTCAGAGAAGTATTTTGTTATCCTTAGACCTTCAACTGTTGGGATGAGGATAATTTGCCCTCCATCACATCCTGGAGGGCAAATTACTTTACTCAAAGTCCACCAATTTAAATGTTAATCTCATCCAAAAACACCATCTCTGGAACATCCAGAATATTGTTTGACCAAATACTGGCATTGTGGCCCAGCCAAATTGAAACATAAATTTAGACATCACAAATATATGGTAATGATAGTGACCACTTTTTCTTTTTAGCGCCATTTGGTAGGTATAAGCGTATTTTTTCTTTTTGTTTTGAGACAGAGTCTCACGACAAGACAGTCTCGCTCTGTCACCCAGGCTGGAGTGCAGTGGCACAATCTCGGCTCACTGCAACCTCTGCCTCCTGGGTTCAAGCTATTTTCCTGCCTCAGCCTCTCAAGTGCTGGGACTACAGGCTCCTGGCACCACACCCAGCTAATTTTTCTTTTTTTTTTGAGACGGAGTTTCGCTCTTGTTACCCAGGCTGGAGTGCAATGGTGTGATCTCAGCTCACCGCAACCTCCACCTCCTGGGTTCAGGCAATTCTCCTGCCTCAGCCTCCTGAGTAGCTGGGATTACAGGCACACAGGGGTTTCACCATGTTGACCAGGATGGTCTCGATCTCTTGACCTCGTGATCCACCCGCCTCGGCCTCCCAAAGTGCTGGGATTACAGGCGTGAGCCACCGCGCCCGGCCTAACAAATTCTTAAACAATCCTTTGACGTAGGTGCTGTTATTATATTTTTATAAATGTGGAACTAACACTAAAGGAAATAAACTTGTCTAAGGCCATATAGCTAATAGACAGTAGAGCCAGGACATGAACCCAGTTTGTGATTCTAAAACCCAGCCTCTTGCCGGGCGCGGTGGCTCAAGCCTGTAATCCCAGCACTTTGGGAGGCCGAGGCGGGTGGATCACGAGGTCAATAGATCGAGACCATCCTGGTCAACATGGTGAAACCCCATCTCTACTACAAATACAAAACATTAGTTGGGCATGGTGGCGCGTGCCTGTAACCCCAGCTACTCAGGAGGCTGAGGCAGGAGAATTGCCCGAACCCAGGAGGCGGAGGTTGCGGTGAGCCGAGATCGCGCCATTGCACTCCAGCCTGGGTAAAAAAAGCGAAACTCCCTCTCAAAAAAAAAAAAAAAAAAAAAAAAAATTAGCTTTTAAAGCTGAATGTGTAGAATAAAAGTAGACAAGACACACTTTAAATAAAATTTATAACATTTATTTAGGCAAAAAAAATCCCAACACAAAAATCTGTACACACAACATTAATATTTAAGTGATGTCCTGATTTAAAATATAGCATGATTCATGTATAGAATACTCCCATTCATCTGGCCATAGTGAGAACAGTGCCTTCAGTCCAGATAACTGAGAGTCTTTGAAATGTACACACTTTCCAATGCATTTTTCATATCCTTAGAAAGGAATTAAACTGTTCTAGCAGAATTCAAACAAGAGATAACTTTTCTCACACTCACAAGTCAGTGAGAATTTGACGGTGGGAATTCTACAAAAGTCAGGGATTTCTTAATTTTTATTGTTGCAGATTATCTCAGAGTATAAAGTTTTTAAGGAAAAAAAATGCTCTCAAGATCCTGCTTTTATTAAAGTGTCTCAGCTTTCATTAGCTAAGTAGCTTCTTCTTTCTAGACTGCTTAAAATAAGCTTAAAAGAACCCAATTTGAACAGTTTTTCCCAAAATAAGTCTAAAATTAAGCACACAATATTAATAACCTAGATTTATGATTTCCCATAAAATAATTTTGATAAATTTGGATTTTAAAAATATCATTAATAGCCATTGTCTAGCTGTAAAGTTAGGCTGTGCTGTCCAAAATAGTTTTACCTCAGAGTAATGAGAAACAGCACTGATCTTTGCAAAATTTACCCCAAAAAATGGGGAGAGAGAGAAAAAAAGGAAGAAAAGTCTCTTTCTTAGGCTACCAGTTAACAAAGTATCTTAGGTTAAGACTTGGAAACCAAAGAATGCATAATTTGGAGTGTACCGCGTCATGCAAAGTTTATGAAATACTAAATAAGGTAAAACAATTACTCATTTAAAGCACAGTGAGTGAATTTTCTTATCATACGGCTATTCCCATCACCGGACAAAGGTTGGTTTTCCATTACTTCAAAAATTAAACCATTTATGAGTGAATACTGAAAATTAAAAACTGTCAATACACAGCAAATGATAAAGACTAAACATCCATTATCCACAAAATCATTTCAAACTGCTACCATGGATTTGAGAGGAAAACCAAAAGTTTGCAAACCTCTCTGGAAGCTGTGTCAAAGTTAGTATACTGAAGCCCTAGCAATGCAAAGTCCCCAAATAAGTAACATACAGATAAAAGTGGAAGAGCCCACATCAGCTCAAAGTATCATACTTCCTTTAACTTATGCCTTCAGTTTAATAATACTGTTTATACCACTATTATATGCTGTATAATAACCAAATAATGTAAACATACCATTGGAGGGCAGGAGAGGGATGGGTTTCACCATATACAAAGACTGTTAAGTTTGCTTTCCCTGCTACCTCTTTTCAACCTTGGTACTGCTGTACATTGTCTTATGCGGGTAACGCATTTAAAAACATTAAGCTAAATCTGTGGTAAATTAACAATTTAGCACATAAAACGTGTTTTCATTAAAATGTGCTCAAAAGAGATAGGAAGATGGCCTGATATTATGTACATGCATGGCATAATTAAAAACACAGATAAGACCAGGCACCATGACTCATGCCTATAATCCCAGCACTTTGGGAAGCTAAGGTGGGAAAATCACTTGAGGCCAGGAGTTCAAGACCAGCCTGGGCAACACAGTGAAAAACCATCTCTCTCTCTCTCTCTCTCTTTTAAACACAGCCAAATAAGATGACTGGGGAGAAAACAGGTTAACACAAAAGGTCTCATGTGCAAGGGCAGCTTTCTAACGCTAGATATGTAGAATTGATGGTTTTAAACATAAAACTTGATTCTTTGGAAGTCTGCAAATAAAAGATATCATAAAAGCAAATTCCCATGCAGCTTTATTCACTTCCACCGTGGGTAATCTACTTAGGCTGACCTGTGCCACTATAAGACATTACTGTCCTGGGGTGACAAGCAGCAATATTTATAGTCAACTCCTGAAACTGGGGGTCTGATATGCTTTTTAAAAATCCTAAACTAAGATCAATAGCCATGGAGTCATCGGTTTGAGGGTAAACTAATCCCTTATTACCACTTGATTTATGTTAATTTTCAACTGCAAAAAGAAAACATTATTTTGTGGAGAATAAAGGCCACAGCAAAAATTACTTGATGCAAAAAATAAGACACCTTAATTGTATTTGCTCAAATCTGTTCTTGTTTTACCCAATGATACCAACATGTATCGTTATGCTCTATTTTCAAAAAAATTTTCCCCATTATGCCCCAGAACATCATTATGCTCTAAAAAGTCAAATTCTATTTCCTTTAGATTTCCTTACTGTTGCTTGTGGACTGATCTAGTGATATTTTACATCAGTGCCCATCAATGATTTGAACAATGAGTGGTTCAATCCTAGTCTAAATCGTGCTTGAAACAGCACCTCTAAGCCACACTCAAAGGCACCAAGAACAGTTACATTCTAGTCTACAGGTACAAAAGGGAGGCCTCGTAGATTCTAACTGTAGATACTGGCCACTTATGCCTCATAATTTCAATATATACATCCATTGTATTTTAGCCAGAACCAGGACCATACAGACAATTCTGTGCCTTCTTTTTTCCTTCTTCTTCTTGAGAAGGAGTCTCGCTCTGTCACCAGGCCAGAGTGCAGAGGCGCGATCTTGGCTCACTACAACCTCCACCTCCCAGGTTCAAGTGATTCAGTTGCCTCAGCCTCCCGAGTGGCTGGGACTACAGGCGTGCACTACCACACCCAGCTAATTTTGTATTTTTAGTAGAGACTAAAAATACAACATGGGGGTTTCACCATGTTAGCTAGGCTGGTCTTGAGCTCCTGACCTCAAGAGATTCATTCGGCTGCCTTGGCCTCCCAAAATGATGGGATTACAGGTGAAAGCCACCATGCCCAGCCTTACTTTTAAATATTTTGGATGCTTCATCTATTAAGTTATTCTGAGTACAGAAGGGATTTACTGTTTTCTGTACACTTTTAGCCATTTCTGTAAATAATCTGTAGAGACAAAAACCTAGCATTAACTTATAAAGGAAGGTATACACTATTGTCTTTAACAGTATAAAACAGAAACTTGAAGCCAAACTTCTTAAATAGGCTTTCCCTTAACTACACTAGATAAAAGACCTGGAAATGGTCAACATATCTAGCAATTTCCAAGCTACCATAGGCCATCTCATTTTCTGAATTTTCTTACACATTAACATTCAGAAAAGGCAAAAAACAAAAACACTTTTAAAAGAATTCTCTATTTCCTCTGAAATAAACTTTGTCTGTGAAAACTTATCTTACACCTATAAAAATTCCTTAAGCCAATTAAGTCAGCATTAACCCAGTAACTAATATGGTTTTCAGTGACTCTAAATAACTGTTTTCTTTTTTGAGTCAGTCTTGTTCTGTTGCCCAGGCAACCCCACCCCTGACCCACTGAGAAGCTGGGACCACAGGGGTGCACCACCACACTCAGCTAGAGACAGGGTCTTACTATGTTGCCCAGGCTGGTCTTGAATTTCTGGTCTCAAGTAATCCTCCTGCCTCACTCTCCCAAAGTGCTGGGATTATAGCATCTGGCCCTAAATACCTACTTTCTTTTAACTCAGTTTTCATTCACATGAAGGAACTCCAAAAAATTAAAGTCTGATTATTGTGATAATGGTATAAAATATGTTTGTCAAGAAATGTCATCAGTGAACTAACAAACTAGCTCCTTTCTAAATCAAAATGCTTCTGAATAAGCACTATAATGTAAATATTCCATTTTAAATCTTTACTAAAAACATTGGCCATCTATGAAAAAAAATGTAGTTATCTGGAATTGTAGAGTAACCTTATTCACAAAATAAAAATTTAAGTGAAAATTAAGTTTCTTGGTGACTTGCTATCTCCCAAGTGCTATTGCTGATCTAAGTGATTCTTTACTGTATCAGGTATCTTAAGGAAAGGTAATTGTCTAAAAAATAATCCATCAAAAATATGTGCTGTTATGTACTGTGAGTAGAATCATTACATTTAACCATTTAAATAGTTTAATTCTTCTCTTTCAGTTTTGGCAGTGAGATGTAGACATCTTTCTCCAACATGAACACATTAAGAAGATACACATATTTTGAAGAAGAGATTTTAACTTTTCATGGCAAAATTTACTGGTGTCAATTGTATTTTAACTGAGAGGTTAACACCATGTTGTTGTCTCTATTCCACTGAACAAAAATGACTTTGAAAGAGAGGAAAAGAATAGCCAGTTATAACCGGCGATAATTTTTTTAAATCACATTTTCACAACAATACGACATACGGAGATTTAGACAGTTAGTCTTTAACACAGAATGCTGTAATATTTTATACTGGGGTGCTTGGGGAAATATTCCTAGGGAATAACCAGCAGTCTGTGCAGGAAGTAGTAGTCCATGCTTCTAGGTATAACTATGGAGAACAATCTTCTGCTCACTGCCTCAAGAGAGATGGGCTCCCGCAGGATAGCCTGTCTCATTTTAAAACCTATACCATAAAGCAATTCCCAGTTCCTACACTCTGTTCTCCCTTCATAGTTTTTCTTTCTCATACATCTTTCTGCCAGCCATCTAGGCTCCTGCCAGTGATTAGCTTCCACAAGATGATCCATATTCCCCTTCTTTCACACTAAGAAGGACATCTTATAAAAGATACACAGAGAGAGAATAAAGGCATTTTATACAGAAGCAGTATAAAATTTACAATTGAAGCAGTGCCAGAAATCAGGTAAACAGCTTATGTGAAGCTGAAAATTGACTGCAAGGGACTCTGAGATCAGAAAAGTTTGGCCTAAGGGTTCGTGCAAACTTTACCATAAAACTGTAGAATCTCAAGCACAAGGAAGTTCAAACACTGAAAGATGTGGAAAATTTCCTAAAAGGCAATGATAAAGGAAGAGACCCTTCTTGTCTCATAAGTTAAAAACCACAAGATAAATTACAGACTGTTCACATGGGCAGTACTATACATTATCAATCCCAAACTGATCTTATCACTCTTGTCATAGAAACCCCCAAAACATCACAGAGGGTAAGATATTTCAAATGGACCAATCACAAAAAGGATTTTTGTGATTCAATTATCCAATACTTATGGCTATCAATTTAGTCTGGCTTGGGGCTGTTTATTACAGGGAGGTGGCCTCCCGTGGCGCACAATGTGTTTTTCTAAGCTGTCCAGAATGGCCACAGCAATCTGTTGGACATGGGGATCAGTATGTTCATGATCTTTGATGTTGTATAAATGCTGCAATCCTCCTTCTTCAATCAGCATGCTGCAATACCTTGAAGCTGGAAAAAAACACAAACACGAAACAGGAGAAAATAGCTTGTCTTAAAACACTTAAAAATTATTCCAGGCCGGGCGCGGTGGCTCAAGCCTGTAATCCCAGCACTTTGGGAGGCCGAGGCGGGTGGATCATGAGGTCAAGAGATCGAGACCATCCTGGTCAACATGGTGAAACGCCGTCTCTACTAAAAATACAAAAAATCAGCTGGGCATGGTGGTGCGTGCCTGTAGTCCCAGTTACTCGGGAGGCTGAGGCAGGAGAATTGCCTGAACCCAGGAGGCGGAGGTTGCGGTGAGCCGAGACCGCACCATTGCACTCCAGCCTGGGTAAC
>NW_022438872.1:0-3313 GCF_009761245.1 Sapajus apella
CTCAAAATGTTACTTTATATTGTTGCAGAAATTTTTGTTAGGCAATGTGAATAATTCAGTGAAGATGCATGAAATTATTTAAATAGCTTAAGCATATAAACTACCAGCAATTGAAATATATACCAGGAATGATTTCTGGCAATTTTTAAATTACTGTTATTGTACATACACTTAAAATCTTTTTAGTGGCTGTGAACTTATCATTTTACCTTCTCTTGTTTTACCTGATTGAACATGAAATTGTATGCCTCCATTTAAAAAATAATAGAGGTTTGTGGCATTTGGCTTGAACTAATTCCCCCCACTTCTTTATCTTAATTAATTAAGACCAAGGAAAAACTCTAATACTAGAGTGTAATGTATATAAGAAAACCTTCTAAAGAACAAGCCAGTCATATTATAACTAGATGCTTCTTAGAGTACCTCAATCTTCAACTAAATTTAAATGTTTTTCACAACAAGTGGACTATAAAATGCTCACTATCAGTATTACAGTTATAAGAAAGAAATAAATGAAAAATGGCTTTTTCCCCCAAGAGTTACTTAGTATATCATATTATTGGTGTAGACATAAAACTTTGGGTACCATACTTGAAGCCTTTAATGGGATATTTTGTGACAGATAAAGCCAGTGATTGAATTATCTTTTTATCTATACAGGAAAATAAATTATAAAAAAAGATCTTCTTCAGTATATATCATTTTCCCCAATTATTTCACTTTATAGTTACCAAACTGTTTATCACATAGTAATTCAGCTTGCTTCTATTTTGGATAATGATATCTAAACCTAATCACTGTTTGAGTAACTAAAATAAACTACCCAATTTAAATAATCCATCTTGAAAGTGATTGCACTTCTGAGATATATTGATTTCTAGCTATAGAATATTTTAATGGCTGTTTTTATGATATATTTTATTATAATTTAATATATGACAAATACTAAAATAAGTGTATCTGTGTACTAAATATAAAATACAAAATATGAATGAATATGACAAAAAAAGATGACTTTAAAATTGGTGGGCTTCAATTTGGGAAAGAAAGAGAGTCTACTAAAAAGCACCAAAACTGTGTTCCGGATGAATTTTAAAAGTCAAAGGAACACAGAGACCAAAATATTCATTAAAAATTTTATTAAATGTGACAAAATATTTATAGAAATTTTAAATGTGCCCTTATTCTCATCTCCTGAATTATATAGACTTATCCATCCACTCATAGTAGTCAGGAAAGCTGTGGGTCCCTCCACTAGCACTCTTGCCTCTCTCAACTCTAAGGCAGTGAAGAGCAGGACAATCTCCTGACAAGCACATCCACAGGAGGAAGAAGAGTGGGGTGGAGTTTCTCATGGGCAGCCTCTTTCCTACACTAAGCCTTTCTGTTAACTCACTGCAGCTCTGTGGGCTATCAAACACATGGTAACAGTGAGAACTGTTTACAGGAAATATTTTCTCATGTACAGGAATACAGGAAAAATGTTCTCTTTTCTGAATATTTACATATATATTGTCTATTTGATCCTGAAATAAGTTTTGGATATATATATGTGATATATATCACATATCATATATATCACATATATCATACCATATATATGTGACGTATATGATATGTATGAAACATTTTCATACAGATGAAACACTTTATATGTGTATCACAGATATATGATATCACATATATCTAATATAGATCACATATATGTGATATATATATTTCATCATATATATGTAACAAAACTTATTTCAGGATCAATTAGATAATATAATAAGATTTGTTAATTTAGAAGAACTTTGAAGAGTAGTTTTGATTCTAGGCAACATAAAAGCAAGTTCAGTTTGACCACTGTTATTGAATGTACAATTTAAAAAGCTATAATTAAATTTTTAGCAGGAATTGCTACAGCATACTTTGTTTAGTTGCACATCCTTTAAACTTTTTCCTGAAAGTGTTTCTTAAGATAATGTATCTTTTGATTACTATATGGCTAAACTTAAGAAATTTTTAGATACTTAATTTTGTTTCAATACAAAAATATTTTCTCCATTGCTGGAATAAAAAAATACATTATCAATGTGCAAAAATATTATTAACTTCAATAGTGATTTAAAATTGTCTACAATGTAGTTTGTTTATCTCAAAAGTTTTATAAAATATTGTGTGTGTGTGTGTGTGTGTGTGTGTGTGTGTGTGTGTGTGTCTTTTTAAAAAGTGTAAGTCAGAAGTTAGTAAGATACAATATGGATAAAATATCAATTAGATTTTTTTCTGGTTACTTGCATAAGAACTCTGAATATGCTCATTTAATTTCAGAAATAGTCAATTCTTACTTTTCAGTATGTGAATTATGCTCTGTATAAAGTATTCACAGACAATTTTTAATTTTTTGTGATATGACACCCTTCAAAATTGATTAACTGCTGTTGTTCTCACTTTCACTTTGTCTCTTAGGTTGTACAAATTTCTTTCGCTTCAGTTTATTTATTTTTTTTATTTATTTATTTTTTTTTTTGAGACAGAGTTTCACTCTTGTTACCCAGGCTGGAGTGCAATGGCGCAATCTCGGCTCACCGCAACCTCCGCCTCGTAGGTTCAGGCAATTCTCCTGCCTCAGCCTCCTGAGTAGCTGGGATTACAGGCACCCGCCACCATGCCCAGCTAATTTTTTGTATTTTTAGTAGAGACGGGGTTTCACCATGTTGACCAGGATGGTCTCGATCTCTTGACCTCGTGATCCACCCGCCTCGGCCTCCCAAAGTGCTGGGATTACAGGCTTGAGCCACCGCGCCCGGCCTCGCTTCAGTTTATAACATAATAAAGTGAATCCACCAAATACACACACACATAAATAATTTATTTCTTAAAGAGATACAAACCATCACTTAAAATGCATGGAATTACTTTCCCCCTTAGAATATGTATTCTGTTTTAAAGGAAAGAAAAATAAATATTTTTGAAGATTCCTATCCCAGGAAATAATCAAAATAAATGTGATTGAAGGGGAAAAAGGATTGCTATACTGATATTTATTAAAATAAATCTTAAGATTACTGATATTTCTTAAGATTATGTCAGTTTCTCAGCCAGGCGTGGTGGCCCAAGCTTGTAATCCTAGCACTTTGGGAGGCTGAGGCGGGTGGATCACGAGGTCAAGAGATCGAGACCATCCTGGTCAACATGGTGAAACCCCGTCACTACTAAAAATACAAAAATTAGCTGGGCATGGTGGCGCGTGCCTGTAATCCCAGCTACTCAGGAGGCTGAGGCAGGAGAATTGCCTGAACCCAGGAGGCGGAGGTTGCGGTGAGCC
>NW_022438872.1:3413-4245 GCF_009761245.1 Sapajus apella
AAAAAGATTATATCAGTTTCTCTCTCTCATTCTCTGTTTATCTCTCCCCTTCATGATTCACTGGCAAATAAGATAATCTATCTGAAGTTAAAGCAATGTTGTTAATCCTTTTTTAATTGTTCACAAGGCAGTTATCTATTGAAGTGATTTAAAATCACTTATGTAAATAATAAGAAGCAGCAAGAGAAAATGTAATTAAAATGTACCTGTCAGTTGATCTTAGTAAAGGTATTCCTGGCAAACAAGGTAAAAGGTAAAAGTTATGTTGTAGAATATTGGACATTAGATTATCTATTTTCTGTTTCTTTTATATAGCACATTGATAAGGTAAATAAATCACCTGTCTACTTTTTTGACAAACATACACTGAGTTACTTTTGACAGTGCAAAATTCCCAAGATCTTCCTTAAATGAACACTCAGGTCACTGATAAAGACAGACATTTGACTTGGTAATAAATGTTATTATGGTTTAGAAACTCATTACTTGAGTGTGGTCCATGAACCAAAAGCATCAGCATCACTTTGGAGCTTGTTAGAAATGCAGAATCTCAGATTCCATTCCAGGTTAATGAATCAGGGTTTACATTTTAACAAAATCTCCAGGTGACTTATATGCACATTAAGTTTAAACAGCACTATTTAGAGTATCTACATAAATTTAAAATATAATCAACTGTTCTGAGAAGTCAGCTTTAAAAAATAATAGCAGGAGTTTGTAACTATATGTACCAAAAATGTTTTTTAAAAATCCTTGTTAGGCCGGGCGCAGTGGCCTGTAATCCTAGCACTTTGGGAGGCCGAGGTGGGTGGATCACCTGAGGTCAGGAGTT
>NW_022438872.1:4345-11736 GCF_009761245.1 Sapajus apella
TTACAGGCTTGAGCCACCACGCCCGGCTACGAAAAATACTTGTTATATCATTGTAAACTGCTCCAAAATTAGAAGTAACTTAATTGTATTTCACTTGAGGTAGATTCATTGCCGCCTAACCTCAGAGCTATTTCCAGTCCCTGTATTTTCATGTTGTTGTACTACTATAGAGAGTATCATGTTACCTTCAAATTTGCTTCAAAATTATATAGTCTTTTCTTGGGGGTAACTGTTACTAATCATAAGGTCAGTTGCTTCCTTTGGGATGCTTTGCAAAACATATGTTTCTATGCCAAAGTGATATCAGGTTAGCTCTTTCCTTCTCATAATATATTGCAGACACCAATTGGCGTTAAGCCAACATGTCTATTTCTTATCATGGTGTTAAGCCAACTAATATATTTGGTTCTGCTTCTTGCCCAAGGACTATTTCTCTAAGATTGTTGTTTTTCTTCTGATGTATATTTGTTTCTGAAATACTATTTTTTCCCACAATACCTTATTAGCATATTAGTAGATAGGTCTCACCAGGCTGTGTACCTTTAACATGTGGAGCTTAAGAAGGATGATTATCAGCCCTGAGAGCAACATATAACCGTAAACTCAATATAATTTCAAAAGAGCAACAATATCACAACATATTGTAAGGCTTTAGCACAAGTAATAATGTGGCTTCTCCTTGCCAGAAAGTCAACAACATTTTTGAGGCAAAAGGCTACATCAAAAGTAAAACCCACAAACAATCACATTTAAACAATGTTTTCAGTGTTTAATTCTGTGAGGATTTTCATTCAAATAGCATGTTTTGATAACTACAAATCACTCCAAAGCAAAACAGGCATTCACAATAAGACATTCAAATATAAGGGAGTGAATGACCAGGAAGACATTTGCCATAAATCCACAATTTTTTTTTTTTCTGGGTAGCATGGAAACATTACAGGACAACAGACTAACTCAAGGGCAGTAGCAATCACAAAATAAAATAAAACACATCTGACGCATAAGAGTCAGCTTTGTAGTAGTAAAAAGACCCCAAATGTTAGTTGATCATAATCATTGCTGTTTCTGGCCAATATTGTTTGTTGGTTTCTGTGGGTACCCTGTGATTCTGATCTGTGTGTCCTGAGGATCAAGAAGGCCTCTTTTGCAACATGCTCTCCTGCTGGCAGGGTTAAAAAGCAAGTGAACAGGTATAACTTTGTGATGCCTCTCCAAACTTGTACTATATCATACATACCTGGCTCACCGTATTTCACTAATCATAGCGTTCTCCTTCTAATGTCAGAATAAGTAGAACCCATCATGAACTGCTCATAGTTATTCTCTGGGACCATTAATCTATGTATACATGTTTGCATTTATCATGGCGTTGTAAATAATTGCAAAGAATAACACCATCTACCACATTATCATTATGGATTTACCTGTAGCGTTCTTTTTTATCATTGGTTTTATCCATTATTTTTAGTCTGTTTAAAAGAATTTAGAAATTTTCTCAAATTGAGAAAATCCAAGTGAGAAATAAATAGTACAAAAGTTGTTTAATTTCTATTTCTCATGAACTTAACATAGATGATTTGAAGAACAGAGTGGAAAAATACATAATTTTAAGGACCGTATTTTGTCAAAAATGTCAAATTCTATGAGCCCAACCACAATATAACATTAAAATGGTGATATTTGTTTGTTTTGTCATCCCGTTTCTCATTTCCTATGAAGCATCTTTCAATACATGCTGTAAATGACCATAAACCACCAAAAAATTTTAGTTGCACAAGACACAGCTACATGATTTCTGCATAGAATAATCACATCCTTTTATATCCACAGTCATTAATCCTTTCACTCCCTAAAGGACTCAGAATGTTGAATCATTTTCAAAATCACATTTAGTTTTTACAACATATGTGAATTTCCTTTGGAACCCATGTCATGCTTATGAGCTACAGTGGGTTTAAAAAGGAATAAAAATGATTTCTGAACACAATTTTTATAAGTGAATAACCTATTTCAGTTTTCAAATCTGAACATTGTATGTCATTTACAAAGGCGCTGATGAATTGTTACAGCTTACTATTTGTGGAAAAGTTACAGTAAAAGTTGAGAATGCATTTTCTCAGGTCATAAAAATCTCAAACCACTGTGAAGAAGATAATAACAAAGTATGTTAATTATGTACAATTAAAAAAACAGATCTCTTATGGGGATGAAATAGGCCTATTCTCCATGTAAACTGTGTGGCCTTGTCAAAAGTTCTTAAACATTCAACAATCCATGATTTACAGAAGTTGAAAGTTTGCATAAGGTAATATGTTTACATCAAATAGTTGTGTGCTCTGTTGTAAGGGTTTTAGACTATTCATAAAAAGAACTATTGTGATGATTTAAACAGCAGATTTATGTTGCTTCACCTGCATATCTGCAAGGAAAACTTTTGCATACACAGATTATAATTCTACTGTAGAGAAGAACCATGAGCAATTTATGAATGGATTCTCTTTATCAGGCTATTAGAAATGATAACCCACTATTACTATTAGTAATTCCATATATCTTGATTAGAAGAACCATTAGAAAAATTATGACTAAGTCCAGATTCCTGTGGTGCACTTTAAAAACTATGAAATCCTAGCTTATGAAAATTGAAAATTCCCTCAACAACTGTTAGGTCTTAATAAAAAGGAAATGGGAGAAAGCAAACACGTATTGCACTCATAATATATGCTCTGCCAGGTACTGTTTAGGGATTATATTGTGAAATTTTCCCAGATAAGTGAGAGAGGGCTATTTTCTCCAGTTTAGGGATAGGAATGCTAAGTACATATGCAACTTCACCAAAGCCCCACAGTCATCAAGTACAGAGATGATGCGTATTACTAGGATTTGCCCTTACATACCTGACTCTAAACCTCATGTCTCATTTTCCTCATTATGTCAGATTGCCTTTAGAGGTCTTTAATTAAAACCAGCCAATTAAAACATACATGATAGAATCAGTAATAAAAATGTATTACGATATACACCAACATATTGTCATTTGATTTTTCTTGTCTGAAATTCTTTGTGATAGAATAAGTCATATTAATCTGTAACTTACAAGCAAATGTGGACACTAAGAAAGAAGTATTTTTCAAATCTCCTGTAGATAGAAAACGAAACCCCTCTTATTTGTGATGATGATTTTAGACCACTGTTTTCCTATGTCCATCTTTAATCGCTTCAACATATATCAGGTTTGTAGGTCATTCACATTGTCACAGTAAGGACAATGCTAACATGGTGATTCCTAGTTCCTGTTGTGTGCCAGTTGTGTCATGGGACAACATAACTTTTGCAATACATTTCTAAATCAAGTTGGTTTTAATTCACTGTCTAAAGATGAGCATGTGCTCCACCTTTTTTCAGGGGTGAAGTATGACTCAACTGGATTCCTATTAAAAAGAAATTAATAATGTGCCATACTTATCTGAAAAGCAAAGACATCTGCAGAAATACACTATTTATATGAAAAACAATGACATAGGTAGAAATATGATATTTAAAGAACTGTCTTGGGGGATCTTTACTCCCTGTGTATGGTTGCAGACTAGGACAGGGTTCAAGAATTTGTAAAAGTAGAAAGGCTGACTTCCCATCACAAATAAGATAAACTAGCTACATTTACTAGAAACTTCTAGGTAGGGAATTAGTTGATTTATTCAGCTTTGAATAATAGTGGTGAATAAAAGAAAATAATAATATATTAACAACTTTTGAATTCTTACTATATTCCAATCATTTTCTAAACCCTTTACAGCTGTCTATTTGAGCTTACAGCTGCTCTTTGAGGAAATAATTACTATGTTCATATTCCATAAGAGTAAACTGAGTCCTAAAGTATGCTGTTCAAGATTATTCAGTTATGAAATTGAAACCAGCATTAGAACCCAAATCTGTTTGATGGTAAAACTTGGTACACTTACACCTAAACTATAACTAATTCTACATTTCTGTCTTCCACAACCTCATAATCCAGTGAAAGAATGTCTTCTATTGGCCTAATTATCTCTTCTGCTGAACAACATGTAGATTTTCAATTAATGTTGGAACACTTTCAGTAATAGGAATACTCATTACTATACAAAGGGAGGCTTACTGAAAATAACTCTCTTCACATATTTAAAATGGCCTTCTTGCATCTCCAGGAGGCAAAATTAATGTCCAATTGGTTGATTGGCTCAATGTTTGGAATTTAATATATTACTCAACTGAAGAAAATATTCAATATTATTATGTTTTTAAGAACTCGTGAGCCTCCTTCCAAACACAAGAATCTGTAGAAAACATTGAATATATCAAGGCTGAACTTGGATGCGTCTCCAAAATGTTCATGCATTTTCCAAGTGAAATCATCTGGGCATAGCCGAATCCTCTAGAGTTTCATTTTAGCCATAGTATTGGTTATGAACTAACCAATTACTTCATGACATTTTTATTAAAAAAAAATGTTTTTTAAACCTGGTCCAGATGCAGAACAAGAGTTGTGAATATTCATTAATTATGATTTTTTCTCAAATGACTTTTCAAAGATACCTAAAGTAGAGACATTTGTACAATGAATATCTATAGACTTATATGTAACAAATGCTGCATAAATCATACTACTATGAATATGCTGCTCATATGCCAAGCAATGAAGTTTATTAATGAAGTCTTTATCTTCAGAATATATTCCAAAAATTGATTTACATTCAAAACTCTGTGTTCTTAAGTCACTTTATTTTTACAAACATGATATACAATTAGTAGCATTGGCTTCTGTTTTTATTTTTATAAATAAATAAAGCACTTAAAAATATTTCTAAGCTTAAACAACATGATAAAATATATTCAGAGAAATCTTTCTTCCAAAAGTGTTTCTTCATCCTGTTACCTTTCTGTTCCTAGAGGTAAATATTCATAAATGCTTTTGGTTAATCCTTCCAGTTTTTGATGTTTTTTCCCAAATAAATAGAAATATATACATATATGTGTATACTTGTATCTTCCCTTTTTCTTATAAAAAACTATCATGAAACTGTTTTTATCCACTTTATGAGATCTCTGTAGAAATCATCTTTGCTGCACAGTGTTCCACTGTATGGTTGCAACCTAGTTTATTCCTACTGATAGGCATTCATATTGTTGCCAAATGTCAATAATAAAACCACCGTGAGACACAATTTGCATATTTTAGTCAGTCATTCTTTGAAATACTTTCTTAAAAGTAGGATTGTGGAGTTGGTGATCGATAACTATTGCCAATGTTTCCTCTATATATGTTATATCATTTTGCAATCCCACCAGCAATACATCCGAGGGCCTGTTTATTTCTACTTTTCCAGTAGATTTGCACCAGCTGTCAAAGTTTGGATTTTGGCAAATTCTGTCATTGCAAAGTAATATAGCAATATAGTTTTAATTTGTATTTCTCATGCTGTGACTTAGACTGAATATATTTTCAAATCTATGTGAGCTAGTTTCATCTCTTTTTGTCTGAATACTCTTCTCCTATTTATTTCTGTTTCTCTCTTCGAATCTTGTTCTCTTTTCCTTAATTTCCAGGAGCTTTTGGAACGTTAGAGGAATTGACCATTTCTCTGTTATATAAGTTTTAAATATTACTTCTTTTTCAATGCAAAATTTGTTTTCTTGTGGTTTTGTGCTAGGAAGGAACTGGTTTTACCTGTTCTAATTCATTTACTCTTTTATTTTCTTAGGATTTTTAGTTATGAACTATTTTGTTTCTTTGTATTTTCATGAATTTTTCTCTAGTAATTGAATGGTTTCACTTCAATAACTAATTGTGTTTCTAATATATTTGGAATTTATCTTTGTATAGAATCATAGCCCTTATTTTCCAAACAATTTAGGTGTCATTTAGTAAAAAGTGTATCTTTTCCCAAGGAATTACTATCTTATTCTTATTATATGCTAAATTTCCATATGTACTTGTTATCTTATGGTTATTTTTCCTGTTCCATTTTATCTGCCTATTAATGTGTCAGCCTTCACTGTTTAATTATACAGATTTTACAATATGCATTCAGATATGATAAGATGTTCTCATTCTTGTCTATTCTTTTTAAATGTTTTCCTTATATATTTTTCACTTACAGTTCATTATTGACATGATAAATTTTCCTACTTCCAGGAAACAAAAAATGATTTGTTCAATTTTTTAATCAGATTACACTGTTATATTTGTTGAGGAGAGAGCTGAAGTTTAGGAAAATTCTTTAAGTTGACCATGATTCTTTAACTTAGATTTGAACTCTGTTCTATCTTGTCTCCCTCATTGTTATTTCCATATTATTGACTCCATTATCATCTAAAATCCCATATCCTTGGGGCTAGTACCATCTGACTGAACACTTCCACTGCCATCAACTTGGGTTGATTCTTCTGACACTCCATACCTTGCTATCATCCAAATGGCCCTAGAGAAAGCTTGTCCAACTTGCAGCCCAGGGTGGCTTTGAATGTGGCCTAACACAAATTCCAACACTTTCTTAAAACATGAGACATTTTTTGCATTTTTTTTCTTTTTAGCTCATCAGCTATCCTTAGTGTATTTTAGGTGCAACCCAAGGCAAGTCTTCTTCTTCTAATGTCACCCAGAGAAGTCAAAAGATTAGGCACCCCTGCCTTACAGTGTCCTTGGCTTCCTTTCCAATGCAACCTTCACTCCCACTGTCCTCAGCTACAGTCCTCCTGATCATATCTGGACTGTTTTTTCATTATCTAAAACCTCCTCCACCACAGGAATCATCAGAATCTCCATCATCTTTGGCTCTGACCTCAATCTTCCACACTGTCACTCTCCCACCCCCAGACCACTTGTTTCTTGATCCCAATGCTCCAGTTTCTTGACCCTTCCATTTTCTTCCAATGCAGGCCAACTGTTGATTCAACAATTCTTACTACATTTATGATAAATACTACTAATCTCTCTCTTTAAATATTTCATATTGCACTTCTTTCAAACCTTGGCTATTTTTCAAGAACTATGAAACTACTACTTCTGCCTATCACTCTCAGAAAGTAAATTTCAATTCTCTCTATGAAAAGAAATTTATAATTCCATTTCCTGCTGTTTTACCATTTTATTTGCTCACTAACATCTTTTCCTACCCAACCACTGCATCTATCCAAAGACATTCCTGTTCATTTATGCTCAAGACCCCCTTTCCTCCCACCTTCAGAAAGGGCATTACACATCTATTATCCTTTTCTATTTTATTTCACTAAATCCTCTCAGTTGGTTAAGTATCAATATACAAGCAAGTGAATCTTTAATGGATTAAAATGAAACAAAAAACTTTCCTCAACTCTGGCTCTTTATATGTAACCCTCTCTTTTCTCCCTCA
>NW_022438873.1:0-11732 GCF_009761245.1 Sapajus apella
CATTAAAAAATGGGAAATTTTGGTTGTATATATTTATGGGGAACAAAGCTATGTTATAATTTGTGAATACAATATGGAATAACTGAATTAAACTAATCGACACATATATTACCTCTCTGTGACTATGGTCAACTCCTGCATGGGGAAGTGTTTTGATTTATGGCACTGTAAATCCATGTTTTTCTGTTTTGAACTTCATATACATGGAATGTAACATTATAGACCTTTTTTGGTAGTGACTACTTTTGCTATTTTTGAGGTGTATTCATACCTCAAATTTACAAATCTTTATCATTTTTGTGACTAGAACGTTTGAAATTTGTTCTTGACTTTTTAAATGACCAATACATTATATTTAAGCTTACAAATAGACATCAATTTATGTAAACCATAGAGAATCATTGAAATCAACTATAGATAACTCTAGTAATTTATATTTAGTTTATCATTAAGGTTAATTCTTTAGGACATATTTTAGAATGGTCCAATTATAATGTTAAATATAAATTACTACACATGTACGTGTAGGTTTGTGTATTAGCATATATGTCTATAGATGTAAATTAATGTCCCTATAGCTATGTAGTTACTGATATCGACAGATGTTAATAAAGGTCTAGAAGAATAAGTGCAAATAACTGGGAAGAATTATTTCTTGAAGGTATATATCTTTAAAAATACCCCTACATAAAAATTTTAAAATTACAAAAACACAAACATCCATGAAAATATTACATATGTATATTATAAATATATTATAACTAAAAATAATAAAATACTGTAAACTTATAAGACTCCAGGGACCTGCAAAAAGAAATCCACTTCTTGCGTCTGAGAAAGGAAACCTCCCCCTGCACCTGCTCCTGGGACCTGCCCCGTCCTCAGTGGTCCCGAGCGTCCCCTGGTGGCCCCGCGCGCCCCCGCAGGAGGTTTGTGTCCGGGCTCACACGGGCCTCCCCTCACTGTGTCTCGCACAGTAATACACGGCCGTGTCCTCGGCTCTCAGGCTGCTCGTCTGCAGATACAGCGAGTTCTTTGAATCATCTCTTGAGTTGGTGAATCGGCCCTTCACAGACGCGGCGTATTCTGCTGTCCCACCACAGGTTTTGTTTTTAATAAAACCTACCCACTCCAGCCCCTTCCCTGGAGCCTGGCGGACCCAGCTCATCTCATAGCTGCTGAAGGTGAATCCAGAGGCCGCACAGGAGAGTCTCAGGGACCCCCCAGGCTGGACCAAGCCTCCCCCAGACTCCACCAGCTGCACCTCACACTGGACACCTGCAAACACAGAGACATCCTGGTCAGAAACTGCCACACAAACCCACTGTTCCCCTCACTCATGTCCACACACACTCAGTAACTCTAGTTCTCCATAAATCACCTTTAAAAATAGCAACAAGGAAGACCCAGCTCAGCCCAGACTCCATGGTGAGTCCTCTGTGTTCAGTGCTGATCAACGAATGGAAACACCTGGGAATCCCGGAGCTGGGCTCTTCTGCCACAGCTGCAGGGTCAGGGCTGGGCTGGTTTTCATCAGCATAGGGCAGACCCTATTTGCATGTCTCCTCCTATATAGCGAGTTCTAGAAGGGATGCCCAGAGGAGCTGTATCCCAGAGTGGATGTGAGTGATTATACTTCACAAATAATTCTCACTAGCATTTCTACTTTTAGATGCACAAGAAGTATGTTCTGTGGGAGTCAAATTTTCCTACATTTACACATGTGAATGTCAACCCCCAAGTGTGGAAGAGCCATGTCACATGTCTAAGAGTTCACATCCGAGAAGTCAGTTTGGGATCTTTGTGATGTAATTTGCAATAAATATTCAATTTGTACAGTTTATAAAATTGAATTATATGTATGTGCTTTGGCTCATTATACCTGTCGTAAGTACTTGTGAATTTAACCATGCTGTTGATTGTATCCAACATTATTTAATTGTAGTAGTGGGTACTATGCCAATATATGACTTTCCCAAAATTTGTTTACTGATAAAACTGCTGATTAATATTTTGATTATTTTCAGTTTCTGTGTATTTCAGACAAAGCTGCTGCTCAGCTTAGAGGACTACACAGCTGAGAAACATGTCCTTAATCTTACAACAACATGAACAACAGCTAAACTGGTCAAGCTGCAAATGAATCCGTTTTCTTTAAAATTCATCATGTAATTGAAGTTATAGCACCCTGTGTATTTATCAGTGTATGTGAAAGAAAGAAAGTAAGAGTGAGGAAAGGAGATTGAAAAAGAAAGTGTTTCTACATCATCTTTAACTTATGAAATCTTCAAATACAGGAACTTATTCCTAATGAACAGGGTCCACGTAAGTTGAAGAGGGTAGCTTGATGCACTCTCGTATGGCTATATATTTATAATATAAATATTAGTTTCCAAACACGTAAACACTCATACCCATTAGAGTAGATGTAGTGGAGGGTGTCTAGTGGTAGAATGAGAAGATGCCACAAAACCCCATCTCCAGTGCCTTTCCCTGCCTGCTGCACCTGCCCTGATGCTGAGCCTTGAGCCTGACTGACCACCGAGCCCCACAATGGTCTTGAGCCCCCACGTGGTGCCAAGTGCCCCCTGGGTTTCCCTGCTGGTTCCTGAGTTTCAGCTTCTGTTTCAGCACCCCCTGCTGTCCTGTGAACCCCCACAGGAAGGTGTGTGTCTGGGTTCACACCGGTGTCCCCCACACTGTGTCTTTTGCTTGAAAACACATGGTTGTGTGCTTGTTGCTCACATTGCTCAGCTGTAGGAAGATACGTTTTTTGGACACAGATCTGGAGGCGGTGACTGGACCCTAGAGGAGTGGGTTGGAATTTTTGCTCCCTTCATGACCTGTGCACCTGACCAACTCCAGTCCCTCCCCTGGGGCTCATTGATCCAGATCCAGCAAGAAGCACTGGTTGTGATGCAGAATCCAGTATTAAAACTGAAATGTTATTGTTGTTGATTCATTAAACAGAATGTGCCATGTTGATTTTAGTGCCGCATCTTTTATAGATATGGCTGATTAACTTCAGAAGCACTGGTAACTTATAGACACTGAGAAATAGGAGTGACTGTAGGTGACTCTGCCTTTGGCACATGTGAGAAAGTTTTTCTCTTGTTACAACAAATGTTTCTTCTTCAGAGACTTCACAGGTAAGAACAGGATAAGGAATCCAGAGAAGTGCCCCAGAGGAAACTATTTTATGGAGAGGAAGCCAGAGTGACAGGAAACCAGGCCTTAGCCCCATCTGCCCCTGCCCTGAGGCTGGCTTTTGTGCAGTGTGTCCTGAGCGCCCCCCAGTGGTCCTGTGCCCACGTCAGGGAGGCTTGTTTATGGGCTCACACTGACTTGTTTTTTTCTAATACTTTCCCCCCCACACAAAGACAGAGTAAACCATGAATCTATGCATCTCAGGAATAAAGAACAGCAGGATAACACCCCTGTACCCCACCCCAAACACATTTAGGTAAATCCTATTAAAACTGCTGAAAACCAAAGACAAATAGAAATTCATTCAGGCAAGTGGATGGGAACAGAGGGGGCATTCCTTCCAAAAGAACAGAAAAGATGATGACAGCATTCTTCTGATTAAAACCTTACAAGCTAGAGGAAAGTCGATGGTATCTATAAAGTGTTGGAAGGAAAGTCAACTCATTGTTTTATAATTTATGGATGTTCTCTAAAAAGTGAAAAAATAAACAATTTCATTTCTCCTTGAAAGCATGAGGGTCTCAATGAATCCATGCCCTCATGAGACCAGTGAAAATAATTTTGAAAAATTACAGGGTTTGGAAGGGCCCTAACAGCATACAGCAAGTAAAAAAACATTTATTCAAGAAAATTTAGAAAACTCAGTAAGGCCAGTCATCACATTAGATCTAAGATGCTCTTCCTCCCTTCCACATCCCAGCTCAGCATGATGTAAACTCCACTGCAGACAGATGCAGCCAAGAAGACAGGACACCTGCTACCCAGCTCCCGTGGAGGAATCTCTTCCCCAGGGGCCAGGACATTGGCCCTCTGACTCTGCCAAGAGCACACGATGCTGAGGCTCAGTTCTGGACAAAAGCTAATGAGAAAGAGAGAGTCACTTCTTCCATGGACCCAATCATGGATGGAGGCTCTGCCCTGGGCCCAGTGCCAGGACATTGGGTCCCTGATTTCTAGCTCTGCTCCTATGGCAGAGGCTTCACCCCACGAGAACTGGAGTGCTGAGAAGGTGAGAAGCTTCTGTCTAAACCTCCACTCAGCACTCAGCTTCTACGCTGAGGAGGAAAAAAGCTCATCATTATCTCCATCTGCAGAATCTTGGTTAGGAGCTCTGTCCCAGGAGAGAGTGGGTGCTGGCATTTAATCATAAAATATGACCCTTAATTTGGTTCCAAACATCCTAACTTCAGTAATGACAGAATGTGGAAAGGTTCAAAACCTGTCAGTGTTCTCAAAAGCAGTGGTGGGTGTCGTGAAAGGTCCTTGAAAGGAGATGGGTGGATGTGTGGGAGATGCAGGCTGAACCGAGAAGGGGGAGGGCTGGGGGATGTTCTCTTGTGGTTGGAACAAATGCCAGACATTGTTCAAAGTGTCCCATGTTTGTTTGGTTCAATCTGTGAAGGAATGGAACCTCAGTCTGCAAGTGGTTGAGCTCAACATCTGGGCCTGGTTAGGAAAGTGACAGAGAAAGCCCAGCCCAAACCACTGACACCTGAGGGTGACCATGGCACCTACAGCTGTGTCCCTTTGATCTTTGGGACTGGCTTCTCTCACTTAGCCTCATGTCTGGAGTCCACCTGTAATGGTTAGTCATTTGCTATTTTTTATTGCTGATGGTATTCAATTGATAGATACTTCCTACTTCCTTACCCATTCAACTTTTGAGACATTCATGTTATTTTTAGTTTCTAATGCACACACACACACACACATGCGTAACATCTTAAATATTTGAATACAAGTTTTGTGTGAATATAAGATTGTATTTCTGTGATGCAAATATTTAGAAGTGGGATATTTAGGTCATGTGTTAAGGGCATTTTTGATTTAAAAAAAACTAAAAATCATTGTCCTGAGTAGCTGTTTCATTTTGCATTCTCATTAGCAATGTTGTAGACTCTAGGAAACTGGCATGCTCACCAGCATTGGTATTATCTGTATTTCTTCTTAATTTCAGCCATTTAAAAAGTGTATAGTGGTGTCTCATTGTGGGCTTGATTTGAATTTCTCTAATGAAAGATCCTGTTGAGAGCCTGTTTATATGCTTTTGTGTCATCTGCACATCTTCTTCAGTGAAATGACGGCAGAAATCATTTCCTAGTTTATCTGTGGGTTATTTCTTGATTTTTGTGTGTGTGTGTGTGTGTGTTTTTTTTTTTTGCAGTTGAGTTCTGAGAGTTCTTATTAAAATTACATTGGTGCTTATATGATTTGCAAAGAGTTCTCATTTGAAACTTGGCATTCATTTCCATATAGTAAGGAAAAATTTTTTAAATTTAATAAGGTTCAACTGATATTAATTTCATTTATTTATCATATATTAAATTTTAATTTTTGATCATTGGTCAACTGTTAATTATTTTATATTTTTAATTGTATTTGTTTACACATTTATTTGTATAAATGTAAGAGCTATGAGTGCATCCTTTGCACTTGGATATATTACACCATGGCCTTGGCTTTTAGTGTACTGACACCCAAATCATGTACATTGTACCCATCAGGTGATGCCTCATCACGCCGCCACCTTCCACCCTCCCATCCTTCTATGTCTCCATGTCCATCATTTCTCACTCCATGTCCTTGTGTACACATTGTTACCTCCCACTTATAGTTCAGTAAGTATAATGTCCTCCAGTTCTATGCATCTTGCTGCAAAAGACACAGTTTCATTCTTTCTTGTGGCTGATTAGTATTGAATTGGGTGTACATGCTACATTCTTTCATAAAATCATCTGTTGGGTGACACTCAGGTTGACATAGATGCTATTGAGAATAGTTTTGTGGTAAACATAGAAGTGTGGGTATCTTTTAGAAATAATGATTTATTTTCCTTTGCGTAGTTACCCAGTAGTGGGATTGCTGTGTCAAATGGCAGGTCTATTTCTACTTATTTTTGGAAATCTCCATACCATTATCGACAGAAGTTGTATTTGTCCACATCCTCATCAACAGTGTCTAAGAGTTCCCTTTCCAATCTATCTTCAGCAACATCTGATATTTTTGAGTTTCTAGCAGTAGTCATTTTGACTGGTGTTAGACAAGAGCTTGTTGTGGCTTAAATTTTCATTTCCCTGATGGTTAGTGATGTTGAGCATTGTTTGTATATGTAGAATCCATCTTTAGATGTTCTTTAAAAAATGTCTACTTATGTCCTTTGCTCATTTTAATGGGGGTATTTTGTTCTTGTTCCTATGTTGTAGAGTTGATTGAATTGCTTGTGAATTCTTCACATTGGTTCGCTGTCACAGGCAAGGTGTGCAAAAAATTTGCAACTTGCCTGTTCATTCTGTTGCTGTGAAAAAACTCTGTGGGTTAAACAAATGTCATGTGTCAATTTTTTTCTTGGGCATGCTTTTGGCGTCTTAGTCATAAATTATTTACCTAGTCCAATGCCCAGAAGACTAGTCCTGGTGTCTTCTTTGAGTGCACTTATAGTTGAAATATTACAGGTAAGTATTTAATTCACTTTGTGTGGAGTACGGATGTGTTGAAGGTGAGGGTCCAGTTTTGTTCTTCTGCATGTTGCAGTGAGCTGAGATCGTGCCACTGTACTACAGCCTTGGCAACAGAGGGAAACTCTGTCTCAAAACAAAAACAAAAACAAAAACAAAAACCCACCAAACAAGAAATGTATAGTTAGGGCTGGGCACGCTGGCTCACACGTGTAATCCAAACATTCTTCTGCATGTTGCTATCCAATTTCCCCAGCACCATTTATTGAATGGGATGTCCTTTCCCTGGTGTACATTTTTGTTAATTTTTGTTAACTTTGCCAAAGATCACTTGGCAATAGAGTGTGTGGCTCAATTCTTGCTTCTGTACAATGTACCCAAGAGCATTGTTTTGCCTGGGGCCTCGGTACTGACCTGGTCACTGCTTGAACTCTGTTGATCAGTGGTGTTTCTATGACTGTAGTGATTCAATGTCATGGGACAGCTTTCCTAAAATTGTGGACGATTCTGTTTTCATATTCAAACATGAGTTAGAAACATAATAAATGTGTTTAAAATTTTCCATTTCTTTACTACATTGCTCCTCAAACTTACTGAGGTGGATTTCTGGTGTCAAGATGAGGCATTTCTTTTCTAAGTGTTGGATTTGTTTACTTGCCTGGGTATTTATGGGCTCCCCATTGGAAATAAGCCTCATCCATCACACCTACCCTAAGACATTTTTAGGAATTTATTTGTGCACTGCCACTGTGAGACACTCCATGATGAAAACATATTTCATCTATCTTATTGTTTCATGAAATTACTAGTGTAACTTCCACTCTACAAGAAAACTTGCTATCTGGATTTTCATAATTCCTCTTGCTCTCTTATCTCCACATTCTTCTTCTACATAATTTCTACAGTTTAAGAATGGCACACTCTATGGACATTTGTATTTGGTCCTTTAAAGTGATATGAGCCTCAGAAACCAGTGGCCGCATATCAGTGATGCATCTGGCTCAGGTAACAGGAAACTTTCATGCTGAATCTTTGTCAAACAGGATACAGCTTCTCTTGCATGAACCACTAACAGGCAACATGCCATTTATTAGTCAAGAAGATAGAGGAAGACAAGGCTCTGAGTCTGGTGGGGACAAGAAACACAGGCCCTGGCAGGAAATGGCATCTCAGCCACACTTTCCTGTTCTGCAGAGGTGGGGAGGGAGCACCACTGAGAAGCAGCCTGGGTTCTTGTACAGGAGGCGCCCTGGGCTGTGGCTCTGTGGTCTCCGTGCACAGTAATATGTGGCTGTGTCCACAGGGTCCATGTTGGTCATTGTAAGGACCACCTGGTTTTTGGAGGTGTCCTTGGAGATGGTGAGCCTGCTCTTCAGAGACGAGCTGTAGCGCTTATCATCATCCCAATAAATGTGTGCAAGCCACTCCAGAGCATTCCCTGGGGGCTGTCGGATCCAGCCCACACCCATTCCAGAAGTGCTGAGTGAGAACCCAGAGAAGGTGCAGGTCAGCGTGAGGGTCTGTGTGGGTTTCACCTGCGCAGGACCAGATTCCTTCAAGGTGACCTGCGACAAGACCCCTGTGGAGAAAGCATAAGAAGATTAAGCTCACAAAGAAAGGAACAGATGTTTCACCCCCGAAGGAGTCCCTGACCACAGCACTCACAGGAAGGGAAGGTCAGCAGCAGGAGCGTGGAGCAAAGCGTGTCCATGGTGGGGCACAGGAGTCTCTGAGCCAGGTCCTGTGCTCGGCTTTTCAACCCAGAGGAGGGTGTGGCTGGTGGAGATTTGCATCCCCTCATCTGAACCCTACTCTATGGGGTGCACCCAGGTCTCAGGACTCAGTGGGGGAGTGTATCTGTGGTGAGGAGCAGTGAGCCCTCAGGTGTGAGCGTCCACATGTGCTCTCCATGGGGCATACCATCTCATTTCAGGGCCATGACTCTCAGTCAAGGATTGAGGCTCCTGCTCCTACAGATAGGGTCTTCTTGGATGCAGACTGCTGGTTTTAGTCCTAGATAATTAGTGTAGAAATCAAGAGAGCTGGTGTTCTTCCTCTCTTCAAGAGAAATGAGGGTGGGTATCTGGGAGAGCAGGGGCTCCCCACAAGCATTCTGGTCAAAATCCTCTTCGATTAGGGGAAAAAGTGATTTTTTTAAATTGGAGAGGAGAAAGTAAAACAAACAAAAAAAACAATTAAAAATGTATTGTGTGAAGAAGTGTGTGTTTATCAGTACGTCTGCACAAATCTGCATTCCTATAGGAAAGTTCCACGAATAATCAATATAGTCCTTGTACCCCTTCAGCCCTGTAGAGAGAGTAGACTGCATGCATGACTTCTATTTTCTTACCCCATGGATGAGCAGATGCCTTGGACAAGGAACTGGAAGACTCTAGAGGGAGCAGCTGGCTGACCGCTCCAGCCTTGCTCTGCACCTGCAATGGATGTGGTCTCTGTGCTCATACAGCCATGGAGACTCCCTTCAGTTCACATTGTCCTCATTACTGCATAAAATAATGTATAGAAAGTGAACATTTCTAGAGTAATGCACTGATAAATACAAACCTCCATTGGTAGCCTCTGAGATTCATAAATTAGTGGATTTAGACATTTGCACTACTGCCATAAAATAGTATCATTCTATAACTCATTGTGTTGTTGGGAAACCATAGTTCTGCTACATTGAAGTCTAGTGATTTACAATGGGCTCTATTTTTTTTTTCTTTTTTTATTGTACTTTAAGTTCTGGGGTACAAGTGCAGAACATGCAGGTTTGTTCTATAGTTACACACGTGCCACGGCATTTCACTCCATCCATCACCCTGTCATCTGCATTAGGTATTTCTCCTAATGCTCTCCCTCCCCAATCCCCCTTATTCTTTTTAGAGTGAAAAACCATGCTAAGGATGAGGCAGCTCAACTTAATAAAAAAACTTTTGGAATGTAAAGAAATTCACAAGAGAAAAACAATCAACCCCATTAAAATTAGGCAAAGGGAATGATCAGTCATGTTTCAAAATGCATGATCAGTCATGCATTCAAAAGAATGCATACATGCAGCCAATAAACCAGGAATAAAAGTTTAACATCACTGATCATCAGAGAAACACAAATCAAAACCACAAGATACCATCTCACACCAGTCAGAATGGCTGTCATTAAAAAGCCAAAAAGTAATAGATGCTGGTGAAATTGTGGAGAAAATGGATTGCTTATACACTGTTGGCGGGAGTATAAATCAGTTTAACCATTGTGCAAAGTATAGTGACTCCTCAAAGAGCAAAAGCAGAACTAGCATTCAACGCAGCAATCCCACTACTGGGTATATACCCAGATGAATATAAATCATTCATTCACCAACCCCTTACAGGCCCCGGTGTGTGGTCTTCACTGCCCTGTATACTTTTGTCCTCATTGTTCAACTCCCACTTAAGAGTGATAACATGCGGTGTTTGGTTTTACGTTCTTGCGTTAGTTTGCTAGAATGGTGGAGATTTGGTTGTCAACTGGAGAAAACAAGACTAAGGGCACTGAGATGAAATAATTAAACATGTACAATCTTTTCACATTCAGAGGATAGCCTGGATGTAGCTCATGAAAGGAATATAGTGACATTCAAGGTCATAGACAATAGTCCTTGAGTTCTTACAAAACTGACCTCAGAGAAGCTCACCTATAACTGCCTTTCTCTTGCCTTTGGCTGTAAAAGTGTTTCATTACGATTTGGCAAAGATGTATGAATTTACACTTGCCATCGGTAATAGGGTTCCCAGCCCTGCTCCTGTGGCAGAGGGCCCACCCCAGCAGGAACCACATGCTGATAAAGTGGAAAGCTTCTCCCCAACCCTCCACTGAGTGCCCAGCTCCTACATTGAAGAAGAAAAAGGCTCCTAATCTCCACCTGCGGAGCCTTATTTAGGGGCTCTGTCTCAGCAGCAGGGGGAAGGGGAAGGGCGGTGCTGACACTTATTCATAAAATAGAGTTCCGAATCTGGTCTTGAAGGACCTGGCTTCTTTTACAACAGGGTGTGGAGAATTACAAAGCCTGAGAGTGCTCTCAAAAACAGTGGAGGCCGTGGTAAAATGCACTTAGAAGGAGATGAGTGGATGCACGGGAGATCCAGGCTAAACTGCAGGGCTGCTGGCTTGCAGGAGAGAACCAAGAAGAAAGAGAGCAGGGAAGAGTTCTGCTGGGGTCAGTACAAACGTAAGGCACTGTTTGTTGAAAGGAGTCCACGTTTGTTTGGTTCCATCTGAAGAGCAATTTAGACTGCAGTGCATTGTTGAAAATATAAATTTCCAACTGCAAGTAGTGGAGCTCAACATCTGATCCTGATCAGGGAAGGGACAGAGAGAGCCCAGATCAAACAGTGACACGTAACGGTGATGGTGTTATCCATGACTGTGTCTCTTGGCATCTTTCAGGCAGACTTTATGTCACTTAGAAGAAAGTCTGGAGTTCACCGTAATGGTTTGTATCATATTTTGCAGGACATTTATGTTCTTTTTAGTTTTTAACACACACACACACACACACACACACACACACACAATGTTAAGTATCTGAACACATGTATGTGAACATAGGATTTTAAACCTTTGTAGCACATACTCAGGAGGAGATTTCTATGTTATGGATTAAGGAAATGTTTAATTTTATAAGAAACTCTAAATGGTTTTCCTGGAACTGTTTCATTTTACATTCCCACCAGCAGTATTTCAGTCTCTAGGGGCCTGGCATGCTCACTGACACCGGTATTGTCAGTATTTCTACTTTATTTTGTGTCATTCTAAAAATTCTATAGTAGTGTCTCCTTTTGATCTTGATTTGCATTTCATTAATGGAAAATCATATTCATATGCTGATGTGTCATCTGTACATATTCTTTGATAAAAAGTTTGCACAAACATTTGCCTATTTTATAAACAGATGGCTTCTTTTTGCTGTTGAGTTTGCAGATTCTTATCATGATTACGTTGGTAATAGGTGATTTGCAAATATTTTCTACTCTGAAGCTCATCCTGATTTTCTTGATAGTCACGTGAGTAGAAAATGTTTTAAAATTTGAT
>NW_022438874.1:0-11731 GCF_009761245.1 Sapajus apella
TCTCTCTCTCTCTCTCTCTCTCTCTCTCTCTCTCTCTCTCTCTCTCTGCCTCCCCCCCCCACTCCCCCCCACTCAATACTATTCAACCTTAAAGGTGGAGATCCTTTTATTATTGTATTAATGTATTAGAGATAAGGGCTCACTCTGTTGCCTAGGCTGGAGTTAAAGCCACATGTAACACACACACACACACACACACACACACTCTCTCTCTCTCTCTCTCTCTCTCTCTCTCTCTCTCTCTCACACACACACACACACACACACACACACACACACACACACACACACACTCTGAAATACTATTCAACCTTAAAGAAGGATATCCGTTTATTTGCAACATTGTGAGTGAACCTGGAGGACATTGTGCAAAGTGAAATAAGGTAGGCATAGAAAGACAATGTGGCTTTATTAAACAAATTATAAACATTGCCAGATACTAACATTGACTTTCATTCTGAATGTAAACAAGAAAGAATAAAAGAATGTGAAATGTTATTTTTGGTTTCAAATGAAGAAATGCATAAGCAAAAAAACAAAAAACAAATCTTCATTATCTCACAAGTGGAGTCTTAAAAAGTCAAATTCAGAAACAAAGTAGAATGATGGTTGCCTGGGCCTGGAGAGGAAGAGAGGGAAGTGGGGAGATACAGGTCAAAGGATACAAAGGGTACACAGTTTTGGTTAGGATGAATAAGTTCTGGAGATCCCTTGTACAACAATGGTGACTATAAGTTAATAATAATGTATTACATACTTGATAAAGAGAACAGATTGTGGTTACTTGTGCCTGTATTTCCATCTACTCAGGAGGCATAGGTGAGAGGATCCACCGGAGCCCAGAAATTCAAAGCTCTGGTGAGCTATGGTCACACCACTACTCTTCAGCCTGGGCAACAGAGTGAGACAATCTTTTTTTTTTTTTTTTTTTAAGAAAACAGCTAAGACAGTAAATCTTAAATGTTCTCACAAAAACAAAATAAGTTTGTGAGGTGATAGATACGTTAATTAGCTCAATTTAATCATTTTACAATGTATAAATAAAACATCACATTGAATTTTTATAAGTATGTAATTTTTATTTGTCTGCTGGGGTATGGTGGCTTATGCCTGTAATCCCAGCACTTTGGGAGGCTGAAGCAGGTGGATCACCTGAGGTCAGGAGTTTGAGACTAGCCTGGCCAACGTGGTGAAACCCTGTCTCTACTAAAAATACAAAATTACAGGTGCATGCCTATAGTCCCAGCTACTTGGGAGGCTGAGGTGGGAGAATTGTTTGAACCTGGGAGGCAGAAGCTGCAGTGAGCCAAGATCACACCATTGCACTCCAGCCTGGACAACAAGAGTGAAACACCATCTCAAAAAAAATAATAATAATTTTTGTTTATCAAATATACCTTAATAAAATATAAATTTAAAAATTAAATTTACAAAGTTAAGATTAAATGCAAAAAGTATTGAGACCCACTTACTGTGACAGTTGCTACTAATGGTTCCAAACTGTTAGAAGAGGGGAAAAGATCCCTGCAAAAACTTGATCTTCTTGGCTTAGAGAGACAATAAAATGAAAGTGTTGATTTTAAAGACTTTTATTAGATTAGAAGCCAGAATTCATAAGTATTGGTGAAGAGAATAATAATTTAGGCAGATTTGCCATATTTAATTGGCACTGATTATTGACATCTAGCGTTTTTTTTGTTTTGCATTGATACTAAAGAGCAACTGCAAACATTAAAACTGGTTCTTATTCCAGCCTTCATCCTTAAGTGACTTTTTGCTTGAATGAGTGCTTTGGACACAAACTGCTAATTTTATGATGGCATTAGAGTCTGTCAAATTGCCAATCTTCCAGATTTATACAGCCTCAGAAATCATTTGATTTAATTAAGCATTCCATGATTTTGTTCTTATTGCTATCTCCAACGTTTATGTTCTTGACCTAACAATTAGTTGTCAGAGTTACTGCTCTGAAGAAATAGTGAATATTGCAATTGAAATGATAGCCCCCTTATTTTATAACGCATCTTACTTTCCACTACAGTGTCGTAGACTGGATAGCTGTCTAGCCTTAGTCAAGCCACTTAATTTCTCTGTGCTTTTGTTTTCTTACCTGTAAAATTGGGCTGCTGATAACCATCGCAGAAGATTATTAACAGGATTAAATGCAATATGATATATAATGTGCACAGCACCATTCACATAGACACTTAGTAATTTATAGATTTATTTCAACTTCTCAACTTCTCTTATAATATGAGTAAATGTTCTTCACAGGTACCTCTTGATATTTCCTCTCCTCGCCAATAGTTGTTAGCCTTTTTGGGTCTTATCCTTCTTGCAGAATCTGACATAAGCCGTGATCCCCCTTCCCAGAAAAATGCACATGTCTATTAAACTTTGCCTACAACTTTGGGACTTCATAGGCCCCTTCCCCCTCAAAAAAAAAATCCCCCAATCTCATCTATGGACCAGGTTAAGGATCCTCTTCCCCTTGGCAGACTTACTCAGTTTCCTAGCTTTGGTTGTCATCTCAGTGTAGACGGTTCCTAATCTGTTTTCTTTCTTTTGTACTGCTACCTGCCAGACATTATCATGGTATCTTAATATAATAGAGATTTAATCAGTGAATGGTAGAGTTAATTGCGACATTTAATTATTGTTATTAGAGGCCAAATAAATATATGATACTGTGTGGCTAGATTTAGAGATCTGTGTTGGCTGTAAACTACAGCTAATAAAGTTAAATCAGGTTAGATATTGACTAAGGCACAACCATCTAATTTCCTGAGGTATTGATTAAAGCACACTTGTGAGCTTGTGAAACAGTTTCCGTCACAGTTCCAAGTGTGGTAGCCTCTTTCAGATTGCAGGCTACCAGCCACAATGTCATCTCATCTGAAAATCTCCTATTTCTCTTTCAAATGTTATCATGGAGAGCTGGGTGTTATTAGAGCCTTTTGCGTTCAACTTTTTCACCTATTCACAGTTTTAGTTAGAACTCTTATAATTGTGGGAACAGAAACCCATTTTAAGGGGGAAAATAGTTATTGGCTTAAGTAATTGAACAATCTAATCAAACCTGATACAGCACAGATTTAGGGGCAAGAATGACTTTCATGGGCTTTTTCTTTGATCCCATGTTTCTCAACTCTGTTTTTCTTTGCCTCTTGGCCTTCTCCTGAGATGAGCTCTCTCCATATAGTCAGGAAAGATGACTGCAAGCACCTCCAGTTTACATTGGTTGTATAGTTGCAGTCCTACAGAAATCAAGGTAATATTTCCCCATCATGTAAAAAAAAAAAAAATTCCTGGGGAAGACTTTGGACTGGCTTGGGTGATTTAGTTAATGTTCCCTGCACTTACTCCTCTTCCATATATATGCAAAATGGGTAGGAGTAGTTCTCTAGCAGAATTGGTAGACAGATGTACAACAGTCTTCCAGGATTATTTTATAATAAAGTATTTGAGTAGAACCCAATTCTCCCCTTGAAAATAGTAGTCTTTTCATCTCTTAGGACATTTAATGAAATTACCAAAAAACTACAACTCCTCCTGCCTCTACCTGTTGGTATTACTTGATTGCTGAATTACTTATATAAATAGTTCTCAAAATGTGCACCACCTACAGGCTTGTTAGTAATGCAAATGCTGGGCCCTCATCCCAGACCTACTATGTTAGAAACCTTAGGTCTGAGGCCCAGCAGTCTGTGCGTTTTTATGTATTTTTATACATGCTAAAGCTTGAGAACCACTGACTTACATCATGGATGCTCATAGCTGTCTGAAATAGGAGAAGGAATCATCATTGTGAGAGTAATTAGTGGTCTTATTATTGACAATAACTGTTAAAAAAAAAATAATAAAACCCTGACAAGTGCAACTGAAAATGATTTTTTGTTTTTGTTTTTTCCTTTTAGATGTTTGTGTCCATGTGATGGAAATGATCTTTTAAAATTTAAATTTCTGCAAGATTATTATCTGTGTAATTCATTTCAGTTCTCTTTAAGGAGATGTGTTTCTCCAACTTTTTATGATGCAGTCATCAAAAAAAAAAGAAAAAATAGGATTTTTTTCGGTGCCATTTATATACCAGTGAGACCAAATATGTTTATACATGATGGTTTAATTCCTTATACAGTCCTATGAAATAGGTCATGGTATTGTATCCCCATTGTTGCTGGAAAGAAAACCAAGGCTGAGAGAGGTTTAAAAAATTAGCCAAGGTAGTGGATCTAATATAGCAGAAAAATAGAGTTTGAATGTATATATTCAATAAGCATTATATTTAGGGCCTATGGTGTGCTGAAACCTGTTGTAAGTATCAAGAACATAAAAATACTTAAGACCGGCTAGGTGCTGTGGCTCACATCTGTAATCCTAGCACTTCGGGAGGCTGAGGTGGATGGATCACCTGAGGTCAGGAGTTCAAGACCAGCCTGACTAACATGGTAAAACCCTGTCTCTACTAAAAATGCAAAATCAGCTGTGTGTGGTGGCACATGCCTGTAATCCCAGCTACTCAGGAGGCTGAGGCAGGAGAATCGCTTGAACCTGGGAGGCGGAGGTTGAAGTGAGCTGAGACCACACTACTGAACTCCAGCCTGGGTGATAGAGTAAGATTGTCTCAAAAAAAAGAAAAAAAAAAAGTAAGATTCTTGTTTTTGTCCTCAAGGAACTCAGTCTTATAAATAAGACAGTAGGGTAATGATTCCTATAGCAAAGGTATCTCAGGAGTGATTTGGGAAACAGTAGAGGGAACATCTGACTTTGCTTCGGAGGATTGGGGAAGGCTTCAAAGAAGGATTGAATCTTTGATGTTTAAATAGATAACATTAAAAATTCCTTTGATAAATACAAAAATCTCATTTTACTTTCATGTTTAATAAAATTTCAAAATAATTACTGTATCTAAAAGCAAATCAAAGCAATGATAACTTTGGAATTATTTTCAAACTACATTTGCCCTCTATTCCAATATACTAATGTGTTCTTGGAGGAGGGGCTCCTTTTAGCACTTAATAATTTTTTTTTTTTTCGTGACAGAGTTTTACTCTTGTTGCCCAGGTTGGAGTGCAATGGTATAATCTCTGCTCACCACAACTTCTGCCCCCAACCCCGAGTTCAAGCAATTCTCCTGCTTCAGTCTCCCAAGTAGCTGGGATTACAGGCATGTGCCACCACACCCAGCTAATTTTGTATTTTTAGTAGAGACAGGGTTTCTCCATGTTGGTCAGGCTGGTCTCAAAACTCCCAACCTCAGGTGATCCACCCACCTTGGCCTCTCAAAGTGCTGGGATTACAGGCGTGAGCCACCATGCTTGGCCCAGCACTTAATAATTTTAAAAGCTACATTGTATGCCATGGATTAGATATACCACAAGCTATTCAACTAGTTCCCATTTTCTGATGATTAAGCTTATAATTTTTACTGTCACAATTGGTACTACAATAAACATTCTTTTACATTCACCTTTGTGTACTTGTATTATGCCCTTAGTATAGCTCCTTGAAATAGAATGTTGGACCAGATATTTCTATCATGGATTTATATTTTTTCTTTTGTCATCTGTCATTTTCCTTTATTTTTTAAAAATGCTCTTTACATGTTTTCATAACATGGGTTATGTTACAGTGTTTTTTGGTATATTTGTTTCATTTTTAAGTATATAAAATGTAGATTAAATTTTTGGTGGTCTTTTGGCACATAAACCTCTAGGATAAGGTGATGTACATACCTGTGTGTCTCTGATAGTATAATTTAAGGTAGTACATTGGAGAGGAACGAATGCAAGTAGAAATCAGGAGAAATACATTATTATCCCATTTTAAACAGTGACTATTGAATTATATAATTTCAAAGTCATTTTCTTCATGTGTATATTTCCCTCTCTTTGACCACAAGAATAGTATTAGCTTTAAGCTTTCGCCCTCCTTATATAGTGAAGAAAAGGTCCGAGCGCAGTGGCTTATGCCTGTAATCCCCGTACTTTGGGAGGCTGAGGTGGGTGGATCATGAGGTCAGGAGATCAAGACCATCCTGGCTAACACAATGAAGCCCTATCTCTACTAAAAATAAAAAAAATTAGCTGGTCATGGTGGTGTGAGCCTGTAGTCCCAGCTACTTGGGAGGCTGAGGCAGGAGAATCACTGGAACCTAGGAGGTGGAGGTTGCAGTGAATCAATATCGTGCCACTGCACTTTAGCCTGGGCAACAGAGTGAGACTGTGTCTCAATCAATCAATATGAAGAGAAGATATATATAAAATGGAGACCAGGGATATTAAATGATATAGTCAAGGGTTTTGTTTTGTTTTTTGAGGGCGGGAGTCTTGCTCTGTCACCCAGGCTGGAGTACAGTGGTGAGATCTTGGCTCACTGCAGCCTCTCCCTCCCAGTTCAAGCGATTATTCCGCCTCAGCCTTCCAAGTAGCTGGGACTGCAGGCTCAACCCACCACGTCCAGCTAATTTTTGTATTTTTTAGTAGAGACGGGGTTTCACTATATGTTGGCCAGACTGATCTCAAACTTCTGACCTCAAGTGATCCTCCCAAAGTACTGGGATTATTGGTGTGAGCCACCATGCCCAACCTCAAGGTTTTATAGTTTGAATGTGGTTGGTTAAATGTATACCTGTCAGTTTCTTCTTTAATATTTGATTTACAAATGATTAAAAGCTTAAAACTAAGTTATCAGATCCACAATAAAGAAACCACGTTGATTTTTAAATTACATCAGCCATAGGTCTAGCTGGAAAAAAAATGATAATAACTTTATTCTGTATAAATAACTTGTTCTAATAAACACCAGATTTACTTCCTGCTATAATACAATCATTAAAAGTTTAAATTTTATTTGACTTTTTTAAGTTAAATATTTCCCCACAAGGAATTTCTATCTTACAAGGAAGAGGTTTTCTAGAATTTTAGTTTTAGTGATATGGTTTCTTCTATTAGAATTCTTAATGTATTAGTGTATTCTCACTCTGCTAATAAAGATACACCCGAGACTGGGTAATTTATAGAGGAAAGAGCTTTAATTAACTCAGAGTTTAGCATGACTGGAGAAGCCTCAGAAACTTACAGTTGTGCCAGAAGGGAAAGCAAACATGTCCTTCACATGGCAGCAGGAAGGAGAAATGCCAAGGAGAAATGCCAGGCAGAAGGGGAAAAGCCCCTTGTAAAACCATCAGATTTTGTGAGATGTTTTTTTTTTTTTTTTTAAATTAAAAAAACTCTCTCGTAGCACTTCAGTATCCTTTCTTATCCTTTTCTTTACCCCTAAAGGGGATATGATACCATGACTTATTTCATAGGATTGTGTAAGGAATTAAACCATCATGTATAAATGTATCACTTGCTATCATGAGAACAGCAGCGTGGGGGTAACCGCCCCCATGATTCCCTCCTGTGACACATGGAGATTATGGGAATTACAGGAGGAGATCTGGGTAGGGACGCAGCCAAACCATATCACTTAATAAAATACCTGATAGATTGTCTTTCATTATCTTTCCTTTGCCTTTTTACAATCTCAGTGATTAGAATTGGGCTGAAAACAATACATCAGATTCTCAGCAAAATCCTTATGGGTTGCTGGATACAGAGGGCCTTTAAAATCTGTAGACTTCACTATATAGAACAAATTTCGAGTGAGAATTTTCTTTATTTCTATTGTGTTTTGTTTTTCTGTCAGAATTTCCTGGTAGTTAAGGCTAAGGGATTTTCTTCTTGCGATCAGGAGCCTAAGGGAGAGTTATTAAAAGTCCTTTTTCTTTGTGATATGTGCTTACCACGCAGAGTAGTCACTGTATTCCAGTAAGAGGACCTATTGCCAAAACACCCACTAGAGCAGAAGACTGACCTACTTAATGCTGACAAGTTAAAAAAAAAATCTAGAATTGTAGCAGCATTGGATCAACTTCTTTCTCTGGTGGTATATGGGTAGGGGTAGAGAAAAGGATAAGAAAGGATATTGAAGTGCTACAATGGAATAAGTAAAAAGTAAATATTTAATTACCTGCAATCTATTAAATTAAAAGCTGTGTATTTGTTAAAATTTGAAGGTTTCTGAAATACAGCAGTTCTTTGTTTTTTTGAGATGGTGTCTCACTGTGTTGCCCAGGCTGGAGTGCAGTGGCCGGAGTGCAGTGGCTATTCACAGTTGCCATCGTAGCATGCTATAGCCTCAAACTCCTGGCCTCAAGTGATCCTCCTGCCTCAACAATAGCTGAGACTGTAGGCTTGCACTGGTCATCCTGGTTTACAGTAGTTCTTAAATCACGTGAAGCTATTTTTTTTAAAATAGCTTAAGTCACTTGAAATTATTAAAAAAAAATTGGAGGCTTCTGGGACTTTCATGGTAATAATCTTGAAAAGCCCACTAATTAAGCCAGCATTTTATCAGGGTACAATATTTCAGAAACTATAGATATTAAAATAAAAATAGTGGTTAGAATTTAGAATACTTATTTGTAGTAAGTAATTGTGGGCCTTAAGTATCAAACTCATTTTTTCCATTGCAACCAATTTTTCATTTACTCTGAAAGTTACTACCACCTAACTTTTAGAGCTGTGCGTTTCATTACAGAAACCACCAGTGGGCAGGCACGATGTCTCACACCTGTAATCCTAGCACTTTGGGAGGCTGAGGCTAGTGGATCACTTGAGGCCAGGAGTTCAATACCAGCCTGGCCAACATGGCAAAACCCTGTCTCTACTAAAAATTCAAAAAATTAGCCAGGTGTGGTGACGCATGCCTGTAATCCTAGCTACTTAGGTGACTGAGGTACAAGAATCTCTTGAACCTGGGAGGCAGAAGTTGCAGTGATCTGAGATCATGCCACTGCACTCCAGCCTGGGCTACAGAGCAAGACCCAGTCTCAAAAAAAAAAAGAAACGAAAAAAGAAAGCCGTTAGTCATATATAGCTATTTTGATTTAAATTAATTAAAATGGAATAACATTAAATCTCTAAGCCAGGCTCAGTGGCTCACACCTGTAGTTCTAGGACTTTGGGAGGCAGGAGGATCACTTGAGCCTAGGAGTTTGAGATCAGCCTGGGCAACAAAGCGAGACTCTGTCTCTACCAAAAAAAAAAAAAAAATTGCTGATATGCATCTGTAATCCCAGCTACTTGGGGAGGATAACTTGAGCCTTGGAGGTCGAGGCTGCAGTGAGCTATGATCACCACTGCATTCCAGCTTGGGCTGCAAAGTGAGACCCCGTCTGTAAAAAAAAATAAAACAAAACTTCAGTTCCCCAGTCAAACTATCCACATTTCAAGTGCTTGCTGGTTCATGGCTATCATATCGGATGGCATAAAGGTTGAACATTTTCATTTCAGAAACTTCTGGACCAGGCATGATGGCTCATTCCTATAATCTCAGCACTTTGGAAAGCCTAGGCAGGTGGATCATTTGAGGTCAGGAGTTCAAGACCAGCCTGACCAACATGACAAAACCCCATCTCTACTAAAAATACAAAAATTAGCTGGGCATGGTGGCGTGTGCCTGTAATCCCAGCTACTTGGGAGGTGGAGGCATGAGAATTACTTGAACCTGGGAGGCAGAGATTGCAGTGAGCCAACATCATGCCACTGCACTCCAGCCTGGGTGACAGAGCCAGACTCTATCTCAAAAAGAGAAAAAAATAAAGTTCTATTGAATAGGACTGTTCTGAAGGCTGCCACTTCTGCCATGCTCTGCTTCAGGGTTTTCCTTGGTACTGTTGTCAGCTGTCATGGGTCAGATAATTTTTTGTTGTGGAGGGTTCTTCTTGTAGGATGTTAGCAATATCCCTGGCCTCTGCCCATTAGAATCCACTAAGTCTTGATAACCAAAAATGTCTCTAGACATTGCCAATTATTTCCTGGGGAGCAAAAACGACCCTCCCTTGAGAACCACTGATCTACTTATGTATATTAGTTCTGTTACCAGTTAGCTTTTGCTGCATAAAAATCTTAGTGGTTTAAAATATAGTAGTGTTGGCCGGGTGCGGTGGCTCATGCCTGTAATCCCAACCCTTTGGGAGGCTGAGGTGGGTGAATCACCTGAGGTCAGGAGTTAGAGACCAGCCTGGCCAACATGGTGAAACTCTGTCTCTACTAAAAATATAAAAATTAGCAGGGCATGGTGGCAGGCACCTGTAACACCAGCTACTCAAAAGGCTGAGGCAGAAGAAAAGGTTGAACCCAGGAGGCAGAGGTTGCAGTGAGCCAAGACCACACCACTGTACTCCAGCCTGGGCAACAAGAGCGAAACTCACTCTCAAAATACAAAAACAAAAACAAAACAGTTGTGTCCTCCAGTATCCTTGGTTTTGCCGTCTGTGGTTTTGGTTACCTTAAGTCAACTGTGGTCTGAAAGTATTAAATAGAATATTTATAATAAACAATGCATGAGTTTTAAATTATGCATGATGAAATCTTAGGTCATCCCATTCTGCCTTGCCTGGGATGTGAATTGTCCCTTTGTCCAACATATCTGTGCTGTATATATGCACCTACTTATAAGTCACTTAGTCACTTACTGAACTGCTTGTGTTCAAGGTCAGTAGTGGCCTAATGCTACATCACAATACCTGTGTCATTCACCTCACTTCCTCTCATCACATAGGCTCTTTATTGTCTCATAACATCGCAAAAAGAAGGATGAGTACGGTACAAGAAGATATTTTGGGAGAGACCACATTCATATAACTTCTATTGTAGTGCATTTTTATCATTGTTCCATTTTGTTATTATTTTTGTTAATCTCTTATTATACCTAATTTATACATTAGACAGTATATACAGGGTTTAGTATTATCTATAGTTTCAGGCATCCACTGGGGATCTTGGAATGTATCTCAAATGGATAAGGGGGGACTACTGTAAATCATTTAATAGTTCATTATTCTGTGGATTGGCAGTTTGGTTTGGATTATGTTGATTTCTGTGCTTTGCTGGAGGTTTGGCTGGGGTCAAATGATACAGAATAGCCTCACTTTAAATGTTTGTTGTTGGCAGGCTTTTTGCCCAGGGTAGTGATGGGGGAGCTTTTTCTCAGTGTGGCCTCTCCAGCAGACAGGTTTATTCACCTGATGATTTCAAGGTTCTAAAAATATCAAGAGGCCAGGTGCAGTGGCTCAAGCCTGTAATTCCAGCACTTTGAGAGGCTGAGGTGGGCAAATCACTTGAGGCCAGGTATTCGAGACCAGCCTGGCTAACATGGTGAAACCCCGTCTCTACTGAAAATACATAGCCAGAAATCGCTTATACCCAGGAGGCAGAGGTTGTAGTGATCCGAGGTTATGCCACTGCACTCTAGCCTGGGCAACAGAGCGAGACTCCATCTCAAAAAAATAAAAAATAAATAAAAGTAGGAAGAGAGGACAAACCCAATGTGCAAATGCTTTTCAAGTCTCTGTGGTATAAAATTTTCTAATGCTCCATTGGTCAAAGCAAGTCATAATGGCCAAACCCGCATTCAAGGGGTAGAGAGCTAGATTCTGTCTCGTTAGGAGGAGTAGCAAAGTCATATTGTGAAGGGATGTGCATAAATAATGGGAAGAATTACTGTGGCCAGTTTTGCACAAAATCTATTATTATTTTCTGGGAATACAAGGACCTGACAGCCCATTCATTCCATTTATCATTTTCCTCTTTTTTTGGCTTGTGCTTGTTATTTTAAAAATTACAGTTATTTGGCCAGGCCTGGTGGCTCACATCTGTAATCTCAGCACTTTGGGAGGCCA
>NW_022438875.1:0-11729 GCF_009761245.1 Sapajus apella
TCTCTCTCTCTCTCTCTCTCTCTCTCTCTCTCTCTCTCTCTCTCTCTGCCTCCCCCCCCCACTCCCCCCCACTCAATACTATTCAACCTTAAAGGTGGAGATCCTTTTATTATTGTATTAATGTATTAGAGATAAGGGCTCACTCTGTTGCCTAGGCTGGAGTTAAAGCCACATGTAACACACACACACACACACACACACACACTCTCTCTCTCTCTCTCTCTCTCTCTCTCTCTCTCTCTCTCACACACACACACACACACACACACACACACACACACACACACACACACTCTGAAATACTATTCAACCTTAAAGAAGGATATCCGTTTATTTGCAACATTGTGAGTGAACCTGGAGGACATTGTGCAAAGTGAAATAAGGTAGGCATAGAAAGACAATGTGGCTTTATTAAACAAATTATAAACATTGCCAGATACTAACATTGACTTTCATTCTGAATGTAAACAAGAAAGAATAAAAGAATGTGAAATGTTATTTTTGGTTTCAAATGAAGAAATGCATAAGCAAAAAAACAAAAAACAAATCTTCATTATCTCACAAGTGGAGTCTTAAAAAGTCAAATTCAGAAACAAAGTAGAATGATGGTTGCCTGGGCCTGGAGAGGAAGAGAGGGAAGTGGGGAGATACAGGTCAAAGGATACAAAGGGTACACAGTTTTGGTTAGGATGAATAAGTTCTGGAGATCCCTTGTACAACAATGGTGACTATAAGTTAATAATAATGTATTACATACTTGATAAAGAGAACAGATTGTGGTTACTTGTGCCTGTATTTCCATCTACTCAGGAGGCATAGGTGAGAGGATCCACCGGAGCCCAGAAATTCAAAGCTCTGGTGAGCTATGGTCACACCACTACTCTTCAGCCTGGGCAACAGAGTGAGACAATCTTTTTTTTTTTTTTTTTTAAGAAAACAGCTAAGACAGTAAATCTTAAATGTTCTCACAAAAACAAAATAAGTTTGTGAGGTGATAGATACGTTAATTAGCTCAATTTAATCATTTTACAATGTATAAATAAAACATCACATTGAATTTTTATAAGTATGTAATTTTTATTTGTCTGCTGGGGTATGGTGGCTTATGCCTGTAATCCCAGCACTTTGGGAGGCTGAAGCAGGTGGATCACCTGAGGTCAGGAGTTTGAGACTAGCCTGGCCAACGTGGTGAAACCCTGTCTCTACTAAAAATACAAAATTACAGGTGCATGCCTATAGTCCCAGCTACTTGGGAGGCTGAGGTGGGAGAATTGTTTGAACCTGGGAGGCAGAAGCTGCAGTGAGCCAAGATCACACCATTGCACTCCAGCCTGGACAACAAGAGTGAAACACCATCTCAAAAAAAATAATAATAATTTTTGTTTATCAAATATACCTTAATAAAATATAAATTTAAAAATTAAATTTACAAAGTTAAGATTAAATGCAAAAAGTATTGAGACCCACTTACTGTGACAGTTGCTACTAATGGTTCCAAACTGTTAGAAGAGGGGAAAAGATCCCTGCAAAAACTTGATCTTCTTGGCTTAGAGAGACAATAAAATGAAAGTGTTGATTTTAAAGACTTTTATTAGATTAGAAGCCAGAATTCATAAGTATTGGTGAAGAGAATAATAATTTAGGCAGATTTGCCATATTTAATTGGCACTGATTATTGACATCTAGCGTTTTTTTTGTTTTGCATTGATACTAAAGAGCAACTGCAAACATTAAAACTGGTTCTTATTCCAGCCTTCATCCTTAAGTGACTTTTTGCTTGAATGAGTGCTTTGGACACAAACTGCTAATTTTATGATGGCATTAGAGTCTGTCAAATTGCCAATCTTCCAGATTTATACAGCCTCAGAAATCATTTGATTTAATTAAGCATTCCATGATTTTGTTCTTATTGCTATCTCCAACGTTTATGTTCTTGACCTAACAATTAGTTGTCAGAGTTACTGCTCTGAAGAAATAGTGAATATTGCAATTGAAATGATAGCCCCCTTATTTTATAACGCATCTTACTTTCCACTACAGTGTCGTAGACTGGATAGCTGTCTAGCCTTAGTCAAGCCACTTAATTTCTCTGTGCTTTTGTTTTCTTACCTGTAAAATTGGGCTGCTGATAACCATCGCAGAAGATTATTAACAGGATTAAATGCAATATGATATATAATGTGCACAGCACCATTCACATAGACACTTAGTAATTTATAGATTTATTTCAACTTCTCAACTTCTCTTATAATATGAGTAAATGTTCTTCACAGGTACCTCTTGATATTTCCTCTCCTCGCCAATAGTTGTTAGCCTTTTTGGGTCTTATCCTTCTTGCAGAATCTGACATAAGCCGTGATCCCCCTTCCCAGAAAAATGCACATGTCTATTAAACTTTGCCTACAACTTTGGGACTTCATAGGCCCCTTCCCCCTCAAAAAAAAAATCCCCCAATCTCATCTATGGACCAGGTTAAGGATCCTCTTCCCCTTGGCAGACTTACTCAGTTTCCTAGCTTTGGTTGTCATCTCAGTGTAGACGGTTCCTAATCTGTTTTCTTTCTTTTGTACTGCTACCTGCCAGACATTATCATGGTATCTTAATATAATAGAGATTTAATCAGTGAATGGTAGAGTTAATTGCGACATTTAATTATTGTTATTAGAGGCCAAATAAATATATGATACTGTGTGGCTAGATTTAGAGATCTGTGTTGGCTGTAAACTACAGCTAATAAAGTTAAATCAGGTTAGATATTGACTAAGGCACAACCATCTAATTTCCTGAGGTATTGATTAAAGCACACTTGTGAGCTTGTGAAACAGTTTCCGTCACAGTTCCAAGTGTGGTAGCCTCTTTCAGATTGCAGGCTACCAGCCACAATGTCATCTCATCTGAAAATCTCCTATTTCTCTTTCAAATGTTATCATGGAGAGCTGGGTGTTATTAGAGCCTTTTGCGTTCAACTTTTTCACCTATTCACAGTTTTAGTTAGAACTCTTATAATTGTGGGAACAGAAACCCATTTTAAGGGGGAAAATAGTTATTGGCTTAAGTAATTGAACAATCTAATCAAACCTGATACAGCACAGATTTAGGGGCAAGAATGACTTTCATGGGCTTTTTCTTTGATCCCATGTTTCTCAACTCTGTTTTTCTTTGCCTCTTGGCCTTCTCCTGAGATGAGCTCTCTCCATATAGTCAGGAAAGATGACTGCAAGCACCTCCAGTTTACATTGGTTGTATAGTTGCAGTCCTACAGAAATCAAGGTAATATTTCCCCATCATGTAAAAAAAAAAAAAATTCCTGGGGAAGACTTTGGACTGGCTTGGGTGATTTAGTTAATGTTCCCTGCACTTACTCCTCTTCCATATATATGCAAAATGGGTAGGAGTAGTTCTCTAGCAGAATTGGTAGACAGATGTACAACAGTCTTCCAGGATTATTTTATAATAAAGTATTTGAGTAGAACCCAATTCTCCCCTTGAAAATAGTAGTCTTTTCATCTCTTAGGACATTTAATGAAATTACCAAAAAACTACAACTCCTCCTGCCTCTACCTGTTGGTATTACTTGATTGCTGAATTACTTATATAAATAGTTCTCAAAATGTGCACCACCTACAGGCTTGTTAGTAATGCAAATGCTGGGCCCTCATCCCAGACCTACTATGTTAGAAACCTTAGGTCTGAGGCCCAGCAGTCTGTGCGTTTTTATGTATTTTTATACATGCTAAAGCTTGAGAACCACTGACTTACATCATGGATGCTCATAGCTGTCTGAAATAGGAGAAGGAATCATCATTGTGAGAGTAATTAGTGGTCTTATTATTGACAATAACTGTTAAAAAAAAAATAATAAAACCCTGACAAGTGCAACTGAAAATGATTTTTTGTTTTTGTTTTTTCCTTTTAGATGTTTGTGTCCATGTGATGGAAATGATCTTTTAAAATTTAAATTTCTGCAAGATTATTATCTGTGTAATTCATTTCAGTTCTCTTTAAGGAGATGTGTTTCTCCAACTTTTTATGATGCAGTCATCAAAAAAAAAAGAAAAAATAGGATTTTTTTCGGTGCCATTTATATACCAGTGAGACCAAATATGTTTATACATGATGGTTTAATTCCTTATACAGTCCTATGAAATAGGTCATGGTATTGTATCCCCATTGTTGCTGGAAAGAAAACCAAGGCTGAGAGAGGTTTAAAAAATTAGCCAAGGTAGTGGATCTAATATAGCAGAAAAATAGAGTTTGAATGTATATATTCAATAAGCATTATATTTAGGGCCTATGGTGTGCTGAAACCTGTTGTAAGTATCAAGAACATAAAAATACTTAAGACCGGCTAGGTGCTGTGGCTCACATCTGTAATCCTAGCACTTCGGGAGGCTGAGGTGGATGGATCACCTGAGGTCAGGAGTTCAAGACCAGCCTGACTAACATGGTAAAACCCTGTCTCTACTAAAAATGCAAAATCAGCTGTGTGTGGTGGCACATGCCTGTAATCCCAGCTACTCAGGAGGCTGAGGCAGGAGAATCGCTTGAACCTGGGAGGCGGAGGTTGAAGTGAGCTGAGACCACACTACTGAACTCCAGCCTGGGTGATAGAGTAAGATTGTCTCAAAAAAAAGAAAAAAAAAAAGTAAGATTCTTGTTTTTGTCCTCAAGGAACTCAGTCTTATAAATAAGACAGTAGGGTAATGATTCCTATAGCAAAGGTATCTCAGGAGTGATTTGGGAAACAGTAGAGGGAACATCTGACTTTGCTTCGGAGGATTGGGGAAGGCTTCAAAGAAGGATTGAATCTTTGATGTTTAAATAGATAACATTAAAAATTCCTTTGATAAATACAAAAATCTCATTTTACTTTCATGTTTAATAAAATTTCAAAATAATTACTGTATCTAAAAGCAAATCAAAGCAATGATAACTTTGGAATTATTTTCAAACTACATTTGCCCTCTATTCCAATATACTAATGTGTTCTTGGAGGAGGGGCTCCTTTTAGCACTTAATAATTTTTTTTTTTTTCGTGACAGAGTTTTACTCTTGTTGCCCAGGTTGGAGTGCAATGGTATAATCTCTGCTCACCACAACTTCTGCCCCCAACCCCGAGTTCAAGCAATTCTCCTGCTTCAGTCTCCCAAGTAGCTGGGATTACAGGCATGTGCCACCACACCCAGCTAATTTTGTATTTTTAGTAGAGACAGGGTTTCTCCATGTTGGTCAGGCTGGTCTCAAAACTCCCAACCTCAGGTGATCCACCCACCTTGGCCTCTCAAAGTGCTGGGATTACAGGCGTGAGCCACCATGCTTGGCCCAGCACTTAATAATTTTAAAAGCTACATTGTATGCCATGGATTAGATATACCACAAGCTATTCAACTAGTTCCCATTTTCTGATGATTAAGCTTATAATTTTTACTGTCACAATTGGTACTACAATAAACATTCTTTTACATTCACCTTTGTGTACTTGTATTATGCCCTTAGTATAGCTCCTTGAAATAGAATGTTGGACCAGATATTTCTATCATGGATTTATATTTTTTCTTTTGTCATCTGTCATTTTCCTTTATTTTTTAAAAATGCTCTTTACATGTTTTCATAACATGGGTTATGTTACAGTGTTTTTTGGTATATTTGTTTCATTTTTAAGTATATAAAATGTAGATTAAATTTTTGGTGGTCTTTTGGCACATAAACCTCTAGGATAAGGTGATGTACATACCTGTGTGTCTCTGATAGTATAATTTAAGGTAGTACATTGGAGAGGAACGAATGCAAGTAGAAATCAGGAGAAATACATTATTATCCCATTTTAAACAGTGACTATTGAATTATATAATTTCAAAGTCATTTTCTTCATGTGTATATTTCCCTCTCTTTGACCACAAGAATAGTATTAGCTTTAAGCTTTCGCCCTCCTTATATAGTGAAGAAAAGGTCCGAGCGCAGTGGCTTATGCCTGTAATCCCCGTACTTTGGGAGGCTGAGGTGGGTGGATCATGAGGTCAGGAGATCAAGACCATCCTGGCTAACACAATGAAGCCCTATCTCTACTAAAAATAAAAAAAATTAGCTGGTCATGGTGGTGTGAGCCTGTAGTCCCAGCTACTTGGGAGGCTGAGGCAGGAGAATCACTGGAACCTAGGAGGTGGAGGTTGCAGTGAATCAATATCGTGCCACTGCACTTTAGCCTGGGCAACAGAGTGAGACTGTGTCTCAATCAATCAATATGAAGAGAAGATATATATAAAATGGAGACCAGGGATATTAAATGATATAGTCAAGGGTTTTGTTTTGTTTTTTGAGGGCGGGAGTCTTGCTCTGTCACCCAGGCTGGAGTACAGTGGTGAGATCTTGGCTCACTGCAGCCTCTCCCTCCCAGTTCAAGCGATTATTCCGCCTCAGCCTTCCAAGTAGCTGGGACTGCAGGCTCAACCCACCACGTCCAGCTAATTTTTGTATTTTTTAGTAGAGACGGGGTTTCACTATATGTTGGCCAGACTGATCTCAAACTTCTGACCTCAAGTGATCCTCCCAAAGTACTGGGATTATTGGTGTGAGCCACCATGCCCAACCTCAAGGTTTTATAGTTTGAATGTGGTTGGTTAAATGTATACCTGTCAGTTTCTTCTTTAATATTTGATTTACAAATGATTAAAAGCTTAAAACTAAGTTATCAGATCCACAATAAAGAAACCACGTTGATTTTTAAATTACATCAGCCATAGGTCTAGCTGGAAAAAAAATGATAATAACTTTATTCTGTATAAATAACTTGTTCTAATAAACACCAGATTTACTTCCTGCTATAATACAATCATTAAAAGTTTAAATTTTATTTGACTTTTTTAAGTTAAATATTTCCCCACAAGGAATTTCTATCTTACAAGGAAGAGGTTTTCTAGAATTTTAGTTTTAGTGATATGGTTTCTTCTATTAGAATTCTTAATGTATTAGTGTATTCTCACTCTGCTAATAAAGATACACCCGAGACTGGGTAATTTATAGAGGAAAGAGCTTTAATTAACTCAGAGTTTAGCATGACTGGAGAAGCCTCAGAAACTTACAGTTGTGCCAGAAGGGAAAGCAAACATGTCCTTCACATGGCAGCAGGAAGGAGAAATGCCAAGGAGAAATGCCAGGCAGAAGGGGAAAAGCCCCTTGTAAAACCATCAGATTTTGTGAGATGTTTTTTTTTTTTTTTTTAAATTAAAAAAACTCTCTCGTAGCACTTCAGTATCCTTTCTTATCCTTTTCTTTACCCCTAAAGGGGATATGATACCATGACTTATTTCATAGGATTGTGTAAGGAATTAAACCATCATGTATAAATGTATCACTTGCTATCATGAGAACAGCAGCGTGGGGGTAACCGCCCCCATGATTCCCTCCTGTGACACATGGAGATTATGGGAATTACAGGAGGAGATCTGGGTAGGGACGCAGCCAAACCATATCACTTAATAAAATACCTGATAGATTGTCTTTCATTATCTTTCCTTTGCCTTTTTACAATCTCAGTGATTAGAATTGGGCTGAAAACAATACATCAGATTCTCAGCAAAATCCTTATGGGTTGCTGGATACAGAGGGCCTTTAAAATCTGTAGACTTCACTATATAGAACAAATTTCGAGTGAGAATTTTCTTTATTTCTATTGTGTTTTGTTTTTCTGTCAGAATTTCCTGGTAGTTAAGGCTAAGGGATTTTCTTCTTGCGATCAGGAGCCTAAGGGAGAGTTATTAAAAGTCCTTTTTCTTTGTGATATGTGCTTACCACGCAGAGTAGTCACTGTATTCCAGTAAGAGGACCTATTGCCAAAACACCCACTAGAGCAGAAGACTGACCTACTTAATGCTGACAAGTTAAAAAAAAAATCTAGAATTGTAGCAGCATTGGATCAACTTCTTTCTCTGGTGGTATATGGGTAGGGGTAGAGAAAAGGATAAGAAAGGATATTGAAGTGCTACAATGGAATAAGTAAAAAGTAAATATTTAATTACCTGCAATCTATTAAATTAAAAGCTGTGTATTTGTTAAAATTTGAAGGTTTCTGAAATACAGCAGTTCTTTGTTTTTTTGAGATGGTGTCTCACTGTGTTGCCCAGGCTGGAGTGCAGTGGCCGGAGTGCAGTGGCTATTCACAGTTGCCATCGTAGCATGCTATAGCCTCAAACTCCTGGCCTCAAGTGATCCTCCTGCCTCAACAATAGCTGAGACTGTAGGCTTGCACTGGTCATCCTGGTTTACAGTAGTTCTTAAATCACGTGAAGCTATTTTTTTTAAAATAGCTTAAGTCACTTGAAATTATTAAAAAAAAATTGGAGGCTTCTGGGACTTTCATGGTAATAATCTTGAAAAGCCCACTAATTAAGCCAGCATTTTATCAGGGTACAATATTTCAGAAACTATAGATATTAAAATAAAAATAGTGGTTAGAATTTAGAATACTTATTTGTAGTAAGTAATTGTGGGCCTTAAGTATCAAACTCATTTTTTCCATTGCAACCAATTTTTCATTTACTCTGAAAGTTACTACCACCTAACTTTTAGAGCTGTGCGTTTCATTACAGAAACCACCAGTGGGCAGGCACGATGTCTCACACCTGTAATCCTAGCACTTTGGGAGGCTGAGGCTAGTGGATCACTTGAGGCCAGGAGTTCAATACCAGCCTGGCCAACATGGCAAAACCCTGTCTCTACTAAAAATTCAAAAAATTAGCCAGGTGTGGTGACGCATGCCTGTAATCCTAGCTACTTAGGTGACTGAGGTACAAGAATCTCTTGAACCTGGGAGGCAGAAGTTGCAGTGATCTGAGATCATGCCACTGCACTCCAGCCTGGGCTACAGAGCAAGACCCAGTCTCAAAAAAAAAAGAAACGAAAAAAGAAAGCCGTTAGTCATATATAGCTATTTTGATTTAAATTAATTAAAATGGAATAACATTAAATCTCTAAGCCAGGCTCAGTGGCTCACACCTGTAGTTCTAGGACTTTGGGAGGCAGGAGGATCACTTGAGCCTAGGAGTTTGAGATCAGCCTGGGCAACAAAGCGAGACTCTGTCTCTACCAAAAAAAAAAAAAAAATTGCTGATATGCATCTGTAATCCCAGCTACTTGGGGAGGATAACTTGAGCCTTGGAGGTCGAGGCTGCAGTGAGCTATGATCACCACTGCATTCCAGCTTGGGCTGCAAAGTGAGACCCCGTCTGTAAAAAAAAATAAAACAAAACTTCAGTTCCCCAGTCAAACTATCCACATTTCAAGTGCTTGCTGGTTCATGGCTATCATATCGGATGGCATAAAGGTTGAACATTTTCATTTCAGAAACTTCTGGACCAGGCATGATGGCTCATTCCTATAATCTCAGCACTTTGGAAAGCCTAGGCAGGTGGATCATTTGAGGTCAGGAGTTCAAGACCAGCCTGACCAACATGACAAAACCCCATCTCTACTAAAAATACAAAAATTAGCTGGGCATGGTGGCGTGTGCCTGTAATCCCAGCTACTTGGGAGGTGGAGGCATGAGAATTACTTGAACCTGGGAGGCAGAGATTGCAGTGAGCCAACATCATGCCACTGCACTCCAGCCTGGGTGACAGAGCCAGACTCTATCTCAAAAAGAGAAAAAAATAAAGTTCTATTGAATAGGACTGTTCTGAAGGCTGCCACTTCTGCCATGCTCTGCTTCAGGGTTTTCCTTGGTACTGTTGTCAGCTGTCATGGGTCAGATAATTTTTTGTTGTGGAGGGTTCTTCTTGTAGGATGTTAGCAATATCCCTGGCCTCTGCCCATTAGAATCCACTAAGTCTTGATAACCAAAAATGTCTCTAGACATTGCCAATTATTTCCTGGGGAGCAAAAACGACCCTCCCTTGAGAACCACTGATCTACTTATGTATATTAGTTCTGTTACCAGTTAGCTTTTGCTGCATAAAAATCTTAGTGGTTTAAAATATAGTAGTGTTGGCCGGGTGCGGTGGCTCATGCCTGTAATCCCAACCCTTTGGGAGGCTGAGGTGGGTGAATCACCTGAGGTCAGGAGTTAGAGACCAGCCTGGCCAACATGGTGAAACTCTGTCTCTACTAAAAATATAAAAATTAGCAGGGCATGGTGGCAGGCACCTGTAACACCAGCTACTCAAAAGGCTGAGGCAGAAGAAAAGGTTGAACCCAGGAGGCAGAGGTTGCAGTGAGCCAAGACCACACCACTGTACTCCAGCCTGGGCAACAAGAGCGAAACTCACTCTCAAAATACAAAAACAAAAACAAAACAGTTGTGTCCTCCAGTATCCTTGGTTTTGCCGTCTGTGGTTTTGGTTACCTTAAGTCAACTGTGGTCTGAAAGTATTAAATAGAATATTTATAATAAACAATGCATGAGTTTTAAATTATGCATGATGAAATCTTAGGTCATCCCATTCTGCCTTGCCTGGGATGTGAATTGTCCCTTTGTCCAACATATCTGTGCTGTATATATGCACCTACTTATAAGTCACTTAGTCACTTACTGAACTGCTTGTGTTCAAGGTCAGTAGTGGCCTAATGCTACATCACAATACCTGTGTCATTCACCTCACTTCCTCTCATCACATAGGCTCTTTATTGTCTCATAACATCGCAAAAAGAAGGATGAGTACGGTACAAGAAGATATTTTGGGAGAGACCACATTCATATAACTTCTATTGTAGTGCATTTTTATCATTGTTCCATTTTGTTATTATTTTTGTTAATCTCTTATTATACCTAATTTATACATTAGACAGTATATACAGGGTTTAGTATTATCTATAGTTTCAGGCATCCACTGGGGATCTTGGAATGTATCTCAAATGGATAAGGGGGGACTACTGTAAATCATTTAATAGTTCATTATTCTGTGGATTGGCAGTTTGGTTTGGATTATGTTGATTTCTGTGCTTTGCTGGAGGTTTGGCTGGGGTCAAATGATACAGAATAGCCTCACTTTAAATGTTTGTTGTTGGCAGGCTTTTTGCCCAGGGTAGTGATGGGGGAGCTTTTTCTCAGTGTGGCCTCTCCAGCAGACAGGTTTATTCACCTGATGATTTCAAGGTTCTAAAAATATCAAGAGGCCAGGTGCAGTGGCTCAAGCCTGTAATTCCAGCACTTTGAGAGGCTGAGGTGGGCAAATCACTTGAGGCCAGGTATTCGAGACCAGCCTGGCTAACATGGTGAAACCCCGTCTCTACTGAAAATACATAGCCAGAAATCGCTTATACCCAGGAGGCAGAGGTTGTAGTGATCCGAGGTTATGCCACTGCACTCTAGCCTGGGCAACAGAGCGAGACTCCATCTCAAAAAAATAAAAAATAAATAAAAGTAGGAAGAGAGGACAAACCCAATGTGCAAATGCTTTTCAAGTCTCTGTGGTATAAAATTTTCTAATGCTCCATTGGTCAAAGCAAGTCATAATGGCCAAACCCGCATTCAAGGGGTAGAGAGCTAGATTCTGTCTCGTTAGGAGGAGTAGCAAAGTCATATTGTGAAGGGATGTGCATAAATAATGGGAAGAATTACTGTGGCCAGTTTTGCACAAAATCTATTATTATTTTCTGGGAATACAAGGACCTGACAGCCCATTCATTCCATTTATCATTTTCCTCTTTTTTTGGCTTGTGCTTGTTATTTTAAAAATTACAGTTATTTGACCAGGCCTGGTGGCTCACATCTGTAATCTCAGCACTTTGGGAGGCCA
>NW_022438876.1:0-11649 GCF_009761245.1 Sapajus apella
AAACATAAAAAGTACACAAGATCCTTTAGAGAATATGTTTACATGGAGATCAACATCACACGGTGTTTTAAGCGGATACTCACCACACTTGAGCTCACTGTCATAGCAACAGGAGGAGGCTATGAAATTATTGTGGTAGTACAGTGTGTACTACAGCCAGCTTTATGCATTTATGATTTAATGCTGTGCCTTTACATGTGTTTACTTTCTCTCAATTGTGAATGGCATCATGTACATCTGTGTTTGGGTGTGTAAGTTTTCATAAACTTTTTAAAATAGATTTTGTATATTTTACAATAGTATATGATAAAACAGACTAGTATCTGCATTTATTTTATGCATTCATGATATACCTAATTTTTAAAAAATATTTCTAGGCTGTTTGGTTCATCTGCAAGTTCTTTCAAATTATTGCAAAGTCAAAAAATTTCCCAAAGTATTTTTTGAAAAAAGTCTGCCTATAAACGGACCTGCACAAGTCAATCCTCTGTTGTTCAAGGGTCAGCTGTATTTGGGAGTTGAATCCCACAGAACTTTAATTTAAAGATAAAGGCTTACAATTCATAGTAAAAAAAATTTAAAAGAAACAATATAAGGACCTCAAGGGAAATAATAAATGCCTTCTGTTCTAAAATAATCCTTGCAGTTGAATACTTATCCATCAGGACAAATTAAGAAATTTTCCTTTCTATACTGGACAGACCCAAATTCTAAAGTGTTGTTTGCTTTAGAATCCTCAAATAAAAGGGAAAAAGCCACCTGGAACTCTATTGCAAGGAAAATGTGAATGCTCACCAAATTCACTTCTCAGCATATCTCTTTGACTGAGAATAGCAGAGAGCGGTCTCACAGGTGGCTCCACTGTCAGTGGAGGGGAGCATTCTCCACCACTCAAAAGGGATGTGCCAAAAGAGCCATTCTGGCTCAGAGGACCTAAAGATGGCAGTGTCTTGTTACCATTTTAAGACAGCCTTTTTTTCTTAAGTTCTTGGTATTATTCATAGGGTATCATAACCATTACACACAGAATCACGAGTCATTCATATACATTTTACACCAGAAATAGATTTTTGCCCTTTAAGAGGTGCTCCCTTACCTCTCCGGGGATGGTTTTGTGTATTTGGTCTTCCTAGCATTGGTTTTACAATCACAGGTTCTTCTTGCAGCATTGCCATCTTTTGTGTTAATTCTAATAATCTTGAATGTAAAGAGTATTTAAGAAAGACTTAAATATGAAACAGAAACGAATTTCTTAAGATTTAACACTGAATACATAGGCATCAAAATCACATACTTGTGTCTCAAGTTGGTAGCTTCACTTTTCTCTTCAGCTATAGCTCTTTCTGCAGCACGAGCTTTGAGCTATTGAAGAAATACATTGAAATTAAGTTCTAGGAGATTATGCACCAAATAAAGAAAAAAGAAATCTTACCCAGTTTTCATGAACTTTCTTCTCATGGGTAGTGATCTGAAAGAGATAATACATCATAAAATATGCTTACAGATTCATTATAATAGCCTGTATTAATTATCAAAGAATTCTGGGCACTAAATAGGAGATGAGAATCATTACCTGGTTTTTAAATAACCACTCTGTTTTCTGTAATTCTTTTTCCATTTCTTCTATTCTCCGCCTAAGAATTACAATTGGCTTTATGAGTTAATGTACAACCAAATAAAAATCCAAACAATATAACTATGTTAACACTTACCCTAACAACTGTACCCTAACAGAGCTACTTTAACTGTTCCTAAATATGTTTCTCAAATAATCCTGTTATCTTCCACTATAAACCTTTTTTTTCTTTTTTCATCCTTTAACTATATCATAAAAAAATTTCCCAAAGTTAGGACTACTGGGTCTATCAAATGGCAAAATCACTTTAATGGCTTTTTATACAACATATAACAAACTGCCCGCCTCCACGCCCCTACCCCCAGAACTGTTTGCATGAACCAAGTTCCCTTACAGTTTTGCCAGCACTGGGTGTTTGTTAATATTTTTCTATTTGTTAACTTAAAATTTAGTTTTCCTTTTGTGTGAATTTATGTATTCATGCCCTCTAACCATTTATGTATGCTTTTGTGCTAAAAAAAAACACAAAAACCTAGTTTCATTAGCCAGTGACACTGTCTTTAGAGGGTGAACTTACTTGTAAGTTTTTACTTCCTCTGCAGCTGAACCTGCCTTTTCATCAGCATCTGATAGCCTCTGCTCTCTTTCTTGTCGCTCATACTCTTCTTGACTTAATTTCCTAAGATAAAACTGTTTGTCAGTGAAAGTATTTCTCTTTTCCTCCTGGCATTCTATCTGAATACTCTATTAAAATGTCACTTCCTATCCTATTCTTAAAAATGCACAGACTATACAAAGTCACAGGAAGGAATTCAAACTGTCCTTTAGGATAAAAATCCAGCTGTGGCCTGTTGATACATCACCTGCATTTTCTAATGTCTCATATTTCTTTCCTCACTAATAAGTAAATGTAATAAAAAAAAAACTATGTGTCCCATCGGAAAGACTGTTGCTTTGAAATGATGAATGCTCACTTTTCTTCAATGTAGAAAGCCAGAACTGATCAACCTAACACAGTTAAGCTTATTAGGATAAAACAGAGGATAATTCTTCTCTTATTTTTAACCATGGAAAAAACACTAATTAATTTTCTTACGGGCTGTTTCTCAATCCAAGACTGGTGCCATGATAAAGACAGCCAATGAAAGGGCTTTTTAGAACATGCCTTCTAACTGTACAGCTAACCACAGAACATTTTCACACTTCAGATATGGAGCTCCCCTACCTATTTCAAAGGAATTATGATTAAGCAGAGAGACATATCTGAGTATTACCAATGTCTGTTGAACAAAAAAGAATCCAAACTGTCCTGTAATCAGGGTGCTATGTACTGAAAATTGGCTTTAATCTGATAAATTTCAAGCTCAAGATGTCAGCATGCTGTAACACAAATTGTAAAGGCAGTAACATTTAATGGTTTAAAAATGCTACTTGTAGTTACCCTTGCACTTCTTTACTCATAGTTCTGATACAAAAGATACTTGGAACTTTTCTATGAATTGGAAACAAAAATAGAGAAGCTATAGTAAAAAAAGGTATTAACACCAAAGAGAAAAAGGTTTATGTATTCTTTTATAACTGCTCATTTCATATTTCAGCAAATATTTTGTGAGTGATTATAACATACTAGTTACCTTAGAAGAGGCTAAGGTAAAGGTTTGGGTATGGTAAGTACCACCTCTGCACTAAAAGAGCTCACAGCTGAATGTATAAAAGGTGCATATAAGAATAGAACAATCCGTCTCTGACTCTGGCTTAGGAGGGGATGTGTAAAAAACAAATCTTAAAGAATGATTCAAGAGAATTTTGATTCCAATAATGGATGAGTTAGTCTGCAAACACTGAAAATAAGAACATGTGGACAAAAATATAAAGAATGTGCTTGAAGGCATCAGAAAGCTAATAAGGCAGTGAAGAAAATTCAGTAGGAAAACGCACAGAATTATAAGTAAGTCTGGCATTTTAAGCCATTGTCCCCCAGGTTCATCCACATATTAAAGATAAGACAGACATATACGAAGGTTGAGAAGAACTTTCAACAGATCCCTGGGTTCAGAGAAACAAAAGGTGAGTTCAGGGTTGACAATGAGAAGGCCCCCGAGAAAAAGCCCTAGGCTTTGGGTTGAGACCAGAAAAGAGCTGCACACTTGGAGTACTAAACAGGCCATATGATATCCTTTAAACAGATTAAGCCATTTTTCAATGAACTTCATAGATAACTGGAACAAAGTGATGACCACCTGCTAGAGGTAATCTCAAATCTTTTCTGTAGGATGATGTCATCATCTGGGACCTCAAATTCCCCCTACAATTTTCCTAAACAAATTTCACCACTCCATCAGAACAAACCAGGCATTACATAAGACAAGACAATGTGATTGCAATCTAAAAACAAGAGAAACAGACTCAGAAGGGATCCACATAATAGGATTACCAGATAGATTTTAAAACAATTGTGCCTTACATATTGAAGGAAGTAAAAGTCAAGATTATGAATTTCAGCAGAGGATCAGAAACTATAAAAGAAAAAAATAGTAAGTGAAAACAAAAAGAACTCAATTAATGATTACAGCAGATTAGATAACTGAGGTGAGATTTTAGCACATTGGAAGATAGGTCAGAAGAAAACATCCACAATGAAGCAAATTCAGGATGTAGGAGTACTGGGAAAGGGATAGGGATGAAGGATCCTAGTATGTTTAATTGGATTCTCAGGACAAGAGAGAATGAAATGGAATTAATATGTGAAAAAAAGGCCCCAAATTAAAGAGATGTTTATAACCTCAAGCAGCATAAATGCAAAAGAAAAAGCAGGGGGGTAGGGGTGGAGGGATGATGACAAAACTCTACATGAGGCACCTCCCAATAAAATTGCTGAAAAAACAAAAAGAAAAACGACTAAAGGCAGCTAGGAAGGCATGATGTATTTGAAAAAGAGAAAATAAGAATAATAATAGATTCCTCAAAGAAACTTTAAAACCAGAAGATAATTGGTTATCTTTAAAGTGCTGGTATTAAACAACTATCAAAATTCCATAACCAGTAGAAACATCCCTTTAAGATTGGGCGCAGTGGCTCACACCTGTAATCCCAGCACTTTGGGAGCCTGAGGCAGGTGGATCACCTGAGGTCAGGAGTTCAAGACCAGTCTGAGCAACATGGAGAAACCACATCTCCACTAAAAACAAACAAACAAACAAAAACAACAACAAAAAAAATGAAATTAGCTGGGCGTGGTGGTGCATGCTTGTAATCCCATAATCCCAGCTACTCGGGAGGTTGAGGCAGGAGAATCACTTGAACCTGGGAGACGGAGGTTGTGACGAAAGATCCTTTTAAAATAGAGTCAAAATGAAGATATTTTCATACAAAAATAAACTCACTGAACCTGAATTAAGGTATATTCTTCAAATAAAATGACAGCGATCACAAATGGAAGACTGAAGATGCAGGAGAATAAAGTATGATAGTAAATATAAATATGTATGTAAATTGAGTATCAGCAGGATAGCACTGTAAAACACAAAACATTTTGTGGAGTTTGAGCTATATAGAGCATTACAATACATTACCACAGTAACAGTTAAGTCAGGAGGAAGTTAAAGCCCAGAAAGAGGTAACTCCTTGGCCTGGTGCCTGGTGTGGGGGTTCACGCCTGTAGTCCCAGCTCTTTGGGAAGCTGAGGTGGGCGGATCATGAGGTCAAGAGATTGAGACCATTCTGGCCAACATGGTGAAACCCCATCTCTGAAACAAAATACATCTCTACTAAAAATACAAAAATTAGCCAGGCATGGTGGTGGGCGCCTGTAGTCCCAGCTACTTGAGGCAGGAGAATCGCTTGAACCCAGGAGGCAGAAGTTCCAGTAAGCCAAGGTTGTGCCACTGCACTCCAGCCTGCCGACAGAGAGAGACTCTGTCTCAAAACAAACAAACAAACAAACAACAACAACAAAAAAAAGGGTAACTCCTCTATGAAGAGGTAACTCCCTTATGTCAGACTTTGTAATAAGTCCAGGATACATACTGTGGCCTTTAAGTTAATTACAACAAGACAAGTAGAACAACTTGTAACCACCAAGCTTAAATAGAGAAGAGCAGAAGAATTTAAAATACTCTAACAAATCAAAAAAAGGAAAAAGGAACACAGAACAGGCATTCAAATAAAGAGCAGATATTAATATGTAGATTTAAACTCAAATATATTTTAGGAATTACATTTAAGAAGCAAATGAGTGCTCAGTCTGTGTAGCTACTTATTTATTTATGCTACTCACTCCAGAAAAGATTTTTAGGAGCATGAATGTGTGAGTAGGTCGGTGACTGCCAGGCAGAAACAATAAAGAATATTTTTACTGCAGAAAAAACAGCATACATAAAGACAAAGAAGTTTAGAGTGCCATGGAGGAGGGTTTGAGTGTCTACAGTTCAAGAAGCATCAGAAGAAACCACAGGAAGTGCACCTGGAGAGGCAGCTCAGGGATAGCTGAGGGGAAAGTGGCCTCTGTACCTCTTAACAAGTATGGAATTGACCCTCAAGGGAATGGAGCATATTTGATAGATTTTAACCACATAATGACATGGACAGACTTGTATTTTAGAAAGTTCACTCTAGCAGCTATAGAGACAATCAGAATTTGGAAGCAGAAGTATAAGAAAGACTGAAGGTAGATAGGTGATTAGCTAGGGGACTGGCATAAAAGATGACAACGGCCTGAACACACACAGTGACTTTAGGGGTGGACAGCAGAGTACAAACCACACATGGGGATGGAAGAATGTGGTGGCACATGAATGGGTTAACTGGATAATGAAGGAAAACAGTTGCCATTTAAGTAATTCACATTACTACTGGAGGCAGAGACGTGCTCTTTTTAAAAAAGTAATGAAATGAGGAATGTCTCTCTGAAGCAGGACAGGCATTTAGAAGCTGGCCTGAGGAAAATCTGGAAAATCTAAACTGGCTGCTTGGTGAGCAAAGAATTAGACAAAAAATTAACGGTATAGTTTTAATGTTTAATGGCATACGGCAGTAGCAGACTAAGCATTTTAAAAGGTGAAATTTGCTTAGCAAGTGAGGTGTCCTCACACACTGCCATATACACCACAGAGAAAAATATAACAGCAAACACAAATAGTAACTGCCACAGACAATCTATTTTTAGAGAATTCAGATGTTTTTGTGGAGAAAAAACTTGAAATGAATTATAAAAATTTAGTTTTCAAGAGATACCTAGCTCAAAATTTGAGAAGCGTATTTCAGAAGATTAGTATCTAAATATACATACCAAATAGTTCTATATTCAAAACTCATCTTTGCCACAATTACATTTAGTCTGAATATTTGACTCTGTGAAGTCCAAAACTTAATGTACTTTTCATAAGTCAAATTTCCTTTTTTCAAGTGTTTATTCTACTAAAACACGTCATACAAATCACTCAGACTTTTTAAAGGAAATTACATAATTGACCACAAAGAAAGGAAAGTGAAATAAGTGGTGGAGCCACAGAAAAGGCATGGACAGATCTTCAAAACAGAAGCACTTCCAAAGCAGTAACTGTCAGTACCAGTCAACTGCTCCCCCTTACATGAGTTACAGGCAACAGTTTCTGACAACTGGTTAGAAAGGAAAAAAAAATGCAGGTTATGAAAAACAAAGAAGATGGGAAGAAAGACAAATTTGTACTAATTAGAGATGGAAAATGTATAAGTAATCCTAAAAAAGATAACATTGTCTATATTAGTACACCTTTATTTAGTCACATGACAGTGAACAGTAAATGATGAAAATCTTACTTTTGCAAAGCCATCTCCTTCTGCTGATACAGTTCATTCAGAATCTCTACTTTCTGCCTCAGGGTTCTGCACTCATCTTCCAGTCCATCTTTGGCAGATTGCAGTGAGTAGCGGTCATCTTCCAATTTCTTTATCTGGTCTGTAAAGGGTAAAACATTTGAGCTCTACATGTGTGCACAAGAACTTGGGAACTTGGTTGGGGGTTTGGTGCTGAGAGGAGTGAGAAGTATGAAAGCGGGAAACCACTCTTTATCTATCTAATGCAATTTTGGATCTTTCCAACACATAGCAATTTCTTCTCAAGAAGCAACCTACCTTCCAGGTTACATTTAGTGGACATGGAGGCTCTTAGCTTAAGTTGTAAACATTTTAGATCCTCTTCAACTACCGATATTGCAGTGTGTGTCTAAATATTACAGAAGAGAGAAGTATTCATATAAGTGAGACATGGTAAAAGCATTCACAGGCACTTATGGGACTCTAAAAAAGGACTATACCCGACAGACATCCATCATCTGCTTAATTTGATTTTTCATCTTCTCATTCTGGTCACCTAAAAAACAAAAGACTTTCATTGCTTTTTCTTCCCTTGCATTTTAAATCTGTATTTTCTTGATTTATGCAAAACTAAACAATTGTCATGTTCAAACATTTAAAGAACCAAAAAAAAAAAAAATAGAATAGGATTAGACTGACTTTTTAGAGAACTGCAAACCTAGATCCAAAAAGTGAATTACCATTTGCACAATAAACATGTTATACAGGCCATTCTTGAGCAAGAAGAAACATGTGAGATAAAACTCTGTCTTCTATCTCGGATCTATCTCCACCTGGGCTTAGTAAGTGTCTCATTCAGAAAGATTCCCTCCTATTCTCTTCCAGAATCTGCTATCAGGTGTGGTTTAAAACGCTGACTATGTAAGCAATATCCAACTTGAGAGACAACATCTGAAACACTTTCCTCATCAGTAAACACTACTACCCTATAGCTTCCACTCTCATGGCCTTGGTTTCTGGATCCAACCACCTCAGTACTCTTTAAACCAGTTGTGCTTTTCTCTCACAGCCTTAGTTTATGCCTCCAATCACCTCAGTACTCTTAAAACCAGTGGTGGGCCTTAAAACCAAACAGCACCTGAGATGACGAGTTTTAAAATGTTATCTCCATTCAATTGAGAAATGCAGTTTCTATTACTGTATATGTTCAATATTTAAAGTTGTGAGATATGACCAGTGCAGCTCCCGTGCACCCTTCTAGTCTCAAGGAGATGTAAAAACAAAGTCAGTGTTCCTTGCATGCTCATTGCTACGCCATACCCTAGCAATCCACCTCTGCCCAATGCAAATAGACATATACACAAATCCAGTGATATGTGTTAACAACTCTAAAGCTTAAGAGGAAATGCAACCAGATGAAAAGTAGCATTAGTGTACTTAAAGATAGGAAGGGAAAAGGGGTCCATCCTCCTTGAGACTGATTTTACCTGCCACTTCTCCATTTGCTAAATCATCTGAATCATTTCCTCCTTTATTTTGACCCTCAGATTCAGATTCACACTGCAATTGATTCAACTGTGTAATGCAATTAGTCAAAGCCTAGAAAAGAAGCAAAAGGGCATTAAGAGTCTTTCCATTTTAGTTCAATGGATTTCATGATAATTCACAAGAATTAAGCTTGTATTCATGAGAATGTACTTACATTAATATTGTCATCCTTGTGAGTAAGAGCTACTTCCAAATCTTTCTGAGGCTTCTCAAATGATTTGATTTGCTCACTGAGCTGGGCATGTAATTTACTCCAGTCGTCAATTTCCTGCTGCAACTGAAAAGTTAAACACAGGATTCCCACAGGTTAGGGCTTTTGCACTGGGGACAAGACCAAGTGAATGAGACAGGGAGGTAAGGAGCCATGCCTCTCCTTAGCCTATCACTATGGGGTAAGACCTTGGTTAAATGGGAAGAGAAAGTGACCCAAATCCTCAGAGCTATAGTGAGAACATCAGAGCTGAAAAGGAAATTGATCTCGTTTATTGCATCCTCCAGTAAATTATAGCCAATTCAAATAATTCACTTCCAGAAGGAACTGAAGGGCTCATTCTACTATCTCTCAAGTCTAGACTCCTGATCATGTAATCTTCCCTTGGCTAGTGAAGCAGTAACTACTAAAAGGAGGGTGATAAAATATCTAATTCTTAGGTCTAAAAAGTCAATCTATTACCCACTTAAGGCTACTCAAGTTAATAGTAATTGGTGTTTGACAAAACAAGACTAAATACTCTGATGGGCAAAATAAATTGTACAGAACAGAAAATCCAGAACAGACAGAAAGTGTATACCTATACTCAATTTTGGAAGTATAGTTTAAACTGTATATCTAAGAACAGAATCCTGCATGTACATTACCTTAAAACTAGATCTGAAAAAAGGTATTCATGTGATATGATACTGGATTCTCTATTTTACATGATCCGGGCATGTACTTTCCTTTACCTGCTCTTTTTTCTTCTTAAGCCTAACATTTTCTTCTTGAACCCGATGGTATTCAGACTTCACTTTCTCTTCACTAAGCTTAGCTTCATTAAGTGCAATTTGAACCTAATGCAAAACACTCCTATTAGTGAATTAATTGAAAAGAAAACCAAAAAAAAAGTTATTTTCCCAAACCAACATCACTTAGTTTTCATTTTTTGCACATTTTAGCACGTATCAAATTTTTGCTCCTCAATAAAACTATGATATAGTTTTAATGTCCTGCAGGAATTATAGTCAGCTTTACCTCTGAAAATTCTGAAGCATTCACGGAAATAACATCTTTTAACTTCTCTATAGATTTCTTGTTTTCTGATATCTGCCATGTAAAAACAGAACACAAAATGCATATAAGGATTTCAGTAGAAACACTGGGATATACACTAAAAAGAGGAAACATCAATGAAGTAAATCTCAGAGCCATCCTGTGTTTCAGGTAAAAGCAGGTTTTTCAGTTTAGCCCTAGGCAAAAATCAAGAACTTAAAGAGGTAAACGAAAATAATCAAAGGCGTAAATATTTCATGGAATACACAACCTTCCTTGTTAGAATAAAATGTGGTAGGTGGCAAGACTAAAAGATGAAATAAAAGAAACTGAGAAAACTTTCAAGTTAACCAGTTCAAATCAATGTGGTTTTTTTTTCCCCTTGGGGCAAGAGAGAAAAAAAAATCCCCAAGGTACTTTAAAAATTTTCTTGCCTAAATTAAAAATGGTAGAATTGGAGTGAGAATAGACAGATCATGCATATACAAGAATTCCAAATGATTTATGAAGATCCTGGCTCCTCAAGGGGATGGAGTGTAATCCTTCACTTTTTAACTGTGGGCTGTGTTACTAACTTCCTTCCAAAGAGTACAATAATGCAAAAGGTAAAAAAAAAAAAAAAGCAATTTTACAGTGAAGAAACCTGGCAATACTAAGCTCAGTCAGGCCATCAAGATTAATAGGATGTGGGATTTATGGGAACCCTCTTTACTATCTTTGCAATTTTTATGTCATTCTGAAACTCTTCTATTAATAAAGTAAAATGCTTATAGTGAAAAAAAACTTTGCAAAACAAAACAAAACAAAGGACTGTTCAACTGGGTTGTGGTTTCTTAATTGCTCCACATGTTTTGGAGGGCAGAGCCAAGCAATCAACAATTACCTAGGGTTGAGAACCAAAATACTTCCTAGGCCCATAAGAGTAACTTCTTGTGTAAGTACTTAAAATCCCACAAAAACAGACAGAAGTAGTTCAACTTCCCTGACTCACTCTTACTTCACAGAACACTATGGAAAAATAAAAAGTTCAAATCCATCTACAGAGTTCAAAAACCAAATTATTAGTAACACTTAGCAGCAAAACTCTTACCAAATCCTGATTCTTGACATTCTGTTCTCTCTCAGATTCTAACATAACACGAAGATTTTTAGCTGTGTCACCCAGAATTTCATTATTTTTTTCAAGTGTCTTGATTTTATCCTACAAAAAAGATATTAAGTTTAGTTATATTCATTAATTTTTACTTTTGTTTTAAAATGTAATCCCCAAAAGAAGTTTTTACCTTAAATTTAATTGCTTCATCAGAGAGAATCATATTTTGTTTCCTGGTTTCTTCAACATGTTTATTTGATTCCTTGATCTGCAAAAAATAAAGCATTCAGAATCCAGAAATACAAAGTATTGTGCTATTGGAATTTACTTTGGAGTGACTGACCTCTTATAGAAGAAAACAGTACTTTACACACATGATTGATTAAGCTC
>NW_022438877.1:0-11720 GCF_009761245.1 Sapajus apella
TCCCTGGCAGCAGAGTCCTCCTGGGACCTTTGCACTGCCAGCTGGGCGCCTCACCCCATCCATTTGCAGAAGGGACAATAAAAGACCCTGGTCAGGCAACCCAGGCCACAGGTGGGTGGAGGGGGGACAGGGAAAGAATGCTGCCCAGCTTGGGGGACACCCCTAGAGTACCTTCACCCCCTCCCTGCCCTCCCCCTGTTCCTCAGCTGGGGGAGCTATGGAACCCCTGAACCTCAGTTTCCCTGTTCCAGCGTCCTTCCACTGGCACTGGCAGAAACGTAGGTTTGAATGGAGTGATAAGCAGGAGAGAGGCTGAGGGAGGGCAGCCTGGCCCAGCGGGTCTCTGAAAGCCAGAGGATTTGTGGAGGGTCTATGGAGGACATCCCCACAGGGGCTGGGGCCCTTGAAGGTGGGGGGTAGGTCCTGCTGTCCTCGGAGGCTGGGGACTGGCCCACAGCACGTGGAGGGGCTGGGATTTGTTTGCTGTTGCTGTGAGTGACAGGCAGGCTGAGAAGGCGAGGGCGTGTGGGATGGTGCCCACCCCCTCCCTCTGCCCAGGGACAGTGCAGCTGCCCGGCACTGCCCCTCCTTGTCTCTGCCCCGCCCTTGAATTCATGCTTTGTGGCACAGATGGTCATGTGCAGCCAGTGCAGCACCAGGAGGGTCCAGCTGGTGAGGCCAGGATGGGTTGGGAAGCAGAGGAGCCCTCCTGCTGTCCTGAGCCTGTAGCTCAGAACCTCTCCCTGGGAGCCTCAGTCTGTGTACCTGGTAAACGGGTCAAGAGCAGGAAGCACAGGGGGAGTTCCAGGATGACCTGGAAATGAGCAAATGTGTGTGTGAGCCAGGCACACCGCCCAGCCTTAGCACAGGGTTAGTGAGGGCTCCTGACACTTGGCTACTGTCTGTTCAATGAGGTTCATGCTATCCCGCCCCCATTCTGATGAGCCCTGACCTCTGACCTCCACGCTGGTCTGCCCTACCCTCTGCAGCCACCCAGGGCATGGGCCTCGGGGTTCACAGGAGCTGACCTGGCTGCCTCTGCCTCTGCAGCTATGCAGATGCCTTCTCAGAGCCCTCTCTGTACCCCTCAGTGGCCCTGCTCTGCCACCTGGCTGCACCCAGGCCAAGGTCACAGGCACCCTCCTCAAAGCCAAATCCCAGATGATGCATTTGCCCCAACCATCCATTCCCTTTCTCATTTGTTCATTCATTTATTCGTTCCTGGCCTGTCAGATTCCCATCTGAGCCAGGCAAATCAAGGGGTATGGTCCTTGACATCACGTATGTCTAGGATTAAATGCCTTAAAGGAGAGGAGGTCACAGAGTGGCACCGGGAAGGCCAACCGGAGTGGTGGCCATGCTGTCCCACCCCGCAAATCTCCCTGCACTGTTCCTGGGGCCTAGCTGGGTCCGCCCATACCAGGCGTTCTGTGCTGCTGTTTCTTCTTTTATCACTGTATTTTAAACATTTTGCACATCGGGAACTATTCTTGTGCATCGTGGGTTTACTGGTGTGTGTGGAATCCCTTCCTGAGAATGCACCGTTATTTATTTATCCAGACCTGCACTGGCCTTCTGCACTGCCTGCCACCATGGAGCTGGGCACCCAGAGATGCAGTTCTGCACAACTCTCCCCACCATGTCCTCAGCTGACACCCACCAGGTCCGGGGGCTGATCACGTGACCCTCCCCTAATGCTTGGGCTGATTTTAGGGGACTCAGCAGCAGGGCCAGATCCCCCTGCTCCTAGCCCACTGAGGCCTTTGACAATTGTGGACCAGCTGCGAGGGTGATGGTGAGTGAGTAGAGTCTGTTTCCGGCCATCAGCTCTCTGGATGGCCATTTGTGCAGTGGTGTCTTGGGGCAGCCTCTCCCTGCCTCTTTCACACAGCCTCTGGTCTTGCCCACTATTGCCTGTGGGGCCTCTTCTGTGGAGCAGCGGGGCATGGGGTGATGCTGGCACCGTCCTGCAGCTGTGTCCTATCTGATGGAGGCGGCCCATGGCAGCCAGACCCAGGAGGTGGAGCAGAAAGGCAGGGGTGTTGGCACATCTTGAGAGTGGCTTTAGGAGGGGCTGAGTGGGCACAGGCCAGGGTCCACATGTAGGTCCACACAGGCCTGGAAGGTGGTGAGCTCCATTCAGTGCCCTGACACATGGAGCTGGGCTGATCTGGGAGTGGGTGTCAATTTGCCAGCCTCACTCAGAGTAGCCTGCCCTGGGCCCCCGGGTGCCTCGTGGCTCTCCAGTTGGCACCCTGGCATTCTTAGCTGTCTGTCACGGGTCACGGTCCATGGAGTTGAAGTTCTTTGGAATGTTGGTGGGTTTCACATAAAGGCTTTGTGCTCAAATGTGGGACCTGCTGGATTAAATGGTGCTGGTGGCACCCCTTGCCCACAGGGCACCTTGGGCCCTGTTTGGGGGGGGGGGCAGTGCCTTCTTTGAGAGGCACCTCAGGGCCTGGTGTACCCAGGAACCCATTTTGGGAAACAGTGGTTGAGGTGCCTTGGAGGACCAGAGGAGGAGACCTGTGGGCCCCCAACGAGGGCTCCAGAATGGATGGGCCCTGCCACATAATGCCGGCACCCACGGGGCACCTAGTGGGTGGAGGGACCACTGCTTCTCCCAGCAGTTTGAGATGATGTGCAAATTTAACCTTTGGATTTATGACTCTATTCCTTTGCAGCGAATGTCACTGGAAATGTCAGGCCAAGGCTGAGGCTGGGTGAGCGGCCTATGGAGGAAGTGGGTAGGGCTAGGCAGGCTGGAGTGTTGATGAGTTGCTCAGGCCAGGGAGGACTCCAGGCCCCTCGCCTCCTCCTGGGAGCCTTCCTGAATTGTCTCTTGCTTACCTGGATCCCCAGCACCCTGTCCTCAGTTTGTCCTGGCTGTCATGAACTTGTTGAGATGTTGCCTTTATTTGCTTTCTGTCAGGGCTGAGATGAGGTCAGTGTGGGGACATGCCAGAAGTCCCACCTTCCCCAAGGCTGAGCAGCCATGAGATCAGCCTGTGCAGTGCTGGCTTGCTGTGTGACCTTGGGCAGTTCCACCCTTCCTGGTCACCGTAGGTCTTGTCTGCAGTCCATGGCTGGTGGCTAGAGGTGGTGTTCCCAGCTCGGTGCCCTCAGGAGTAGGAAAACAGCTAGAGTCAGCATGTGGGCTGTAGGGCTCTGGAGGAAGTGGGTGGGGACTGAGTGCAGGGCTGGGGTTGTAGAGGGCTGGTCCTTGGTGGTCCCAGGGCCTAGAGCAGGCCCTGCACCCTGTAGGTGCTCAGTAAAGAGCAAAAGGCAGTGCGTGGATGTGGAAGGTGGAGGTAGATTCTAGCTGGGAGTCCACAGTCCCATTACATTCTACCCTCCTCATCATTCCCGGGCCCTAGCCTGGCCTGCCAAGAGCTATGCTCTGACTCCCAGGTCTGGGCAAGTGAGAGAATGGTGACTGTCCCCTGCCACATGCCAGGCCTGTGCACTGGCACAGGGGCTCAGGCTCCCTAGTGCCCCAGCAGCTCGGCATCTCTCCTGCACACACAGCTTCCTCCACTGCACACCTGGGACTCCACATCCAGCCTGTCTGCTAGTGTCACATTCTCTGTACCCAGCATCCAAGCCCGGAATCCCAGTCTCTTCCCTCTACCTGTCCCCAAAGGCAAAATCAGTGTCAAACCTGCATGCCGTCTTCCAGTCCATCCCCATTACTCCTCACTGAGAGCGGGCCTCAGACCTAGCCTCCATCCCCGGCCTGTGGCCACCATGCCTACCCGCCATCTCATTCCCCACCTGGGATTCAAGTGCTTCCCTAAGACATATTTCTAGCCAGGTGCTGCCCGTCTAACCTCCCCCATGGCTGCCCCTAGATAAAGCCTTGGGCCCTTCGTTCTCAGGGCCTGGGCTAGAGGGTCTCACGTAGGAACATTCTTTTCCATCCTCTCTGGGGAAGTCCCTGTCCCTAGATCCCAGTGCCTGGCACCTGTACCTTCCCCTCTCCAACTTTGCCTGAGGAGCTAAGGCCTAGCTTGAGGGTACAGAAAGCCATGAAGGGTGAGGCAACACAATGGCAGGGAGGGAGGGCCCAGGTGCCAGTGAGGAGAAGGCTTTGCACCTTCATGGTCAGTGCCTGGTGCCCGTCTGTCCCTGGACCAGCTCTTGGAGACCCCAGGGCTGGTGGCTCTCCAGGCTGGCTGTCAGGTGCAGATGAGTTGGCCCAGATGGCTACACAGGGTCGAGCTCTTTCCCCGGGGGAGCCACCTGCCCTCTGAGCCTCCTATGCCTGCACGTGGCTATTGTGATGCTGGAGCTGGGCTGAGTGAGCACCGCCCACAGGGCCTGGCCTTAATGGAAGCTTGATTTGGGCAAGCTGGAGGCTCCTGGTGGACCCGGCTCCAGGAACCCCTTGAACACCCCCTTGTGGCATGGGCTCAACTAGCTGTGGAAATCTAGACTGGTGATGGGGCCTTGGGGCCTTCTGGGGAGGGGTGGTGGGACCTTCCCCCTGTCCTGCTCTGGGGGGGATCCAGGCTGGACCCTGGCTGGCCCATGTGGCCAGTGAGGATGGGCATGTGTACCCTACTGTACTGCCTGGAGCCGGAGCCTCTGCAGAATCCTGGGGGGGTACAGAGAAGGTGGCTGCCTGGGGCCACCCCTTCCCATCGGTCCTTCTGCCATGAGGGTCTTTGTAGAATGTCCTGAGGGACACATTAGTTCATGCCAGGGGAGCCCAAGTGACAGTGGGGCTGAGGGAGGGGAGGCCTTGTCCCTGCCTGGTCCTTGGGCAGAGTCCTCGGTGGGGACAGGGCAGGGTGACACTGAGCAGTGGGAGGGTGGCCACCTGTCTCCAGGCATGGCCCCAACGCCAGAAGCCCCTTCCACCCACTTGGGAAGCTCATTTGCCCATGCCTGGCTGGTTACCAGCAGGGCTTTGGAGGGAGGGCTGAGGAGCTGGCCCAAGGTCACAAGGGATGTGCCGCACTGGAGTTCCTGCCCCCACCTGCCTCCACACATGCCACCAGGAACCTGGGAGTCGGCCCTGGTGCCCCCTTCTTTGGGGAGCCCAGCCAAGTTCCCGCCCACGCACTCTCCACTGGAGTCTCTGCTTCCCTCCCGGCTCTCCCCGGACATCCAGGCTCCCTTTCAGGAAGCACGGAGCTGACCGGTCACCGCCCTGCCCAGATCCAGGGCCTCCTCAGGGCATCCCGAGGGACGAGACTGTATGAGGTGGTACCCCATGAGCCCAGCAGGGATTGGCTTCTCGGGTTTCCCTTCTGGGCTACAGATGAGCCCCCAGGGTCAGTGAGACAAGAGCAGGACTGCCATGGTTCCCTCAGCTGGGCACATTCCCTGCCCTATGCGCTAGGGCCATGGGGGGTCTGTGGTGTGAGTGTGGCCTGGCAGGTGAACCCCAAGTGTCCCTAGGGGAGGGCTCTCCCCTCCTCATCCTTGGTGCAGTTTCCAGCACCAGCATGTACTCCCAGGGGGGCCCTGGGCCCATCCTTGATGCAGGGGAGGCTCCCAGGGGTCACTTGCTTCTCCCTTCATTCTCTTAGCAAATTCTTCCTGGCATCACTTCCAAGACAGTCCTGTGCTGGGTGGCAGGGACCTTGAGATTCTTGACATGCTTTACCCCCAAGACCCCCAGATTCCAGGGAGACATGCTGAGGCCCACAAGGTCCGTAGGATTGCCAGTGGGGGTGGGGTTTAGGACTCTGAGTCCCCCACATTAAGGGCTCATGAAGCCACACTGGCCCCAGGTCTGAAAGAGGAGCTGGAGCTGCTGGCCTGGGGGTTGGGGGGGCTCCAGTGTCCCCTAGCAGAAGCTGAGTGGCTGCAGGACAGCCCACTGCCCATGTGAGATGGTTGGGGGGGTAGGCTCTGGTTTGGGGGAGGGTGAATAAAGAACTTGTGGGTCCAGAGAGGAGTGGAGGGAGGGGTGGAGGCTACAGAGGTGGACGATGGGGCGAGCCCCTCTCAGCCACAGTGGGAGGCTACCCACGGCTCTGGTGCTCCTGCAGCCTGACACGTGGCCCCTGCACACCCAGCTGCATCCAGGCTGTCTTTCATCTCCCTGCCTCAGCCCCAATTTTTGTCAGGCAGAGGCTGGCACAGGGACAGGTGTGACAAGTGTCTGCCTTCCTATTTGAAAATTGGCAAAAGGAAAGCTCTCCCCACAAAGATATTCCATCTACATACCTCCTGGGTGTCACCGCGAGGAACCATCACAGCCAAGACAGATGGTGGCCCTAAGGGACTCCATTCTTCACTTGCTGCCTGAGCGGAGGCTGGTCGCCTGGGGTGGCCTGCGGCAGATGATGGGTGGTGGGTGGGGCACCAACCTCCCTGCGAGCCCTCCCCTACGCCCTGGCCTGCTCCCAACCCTGACCTGCCCACCAGGGCCTTTGTCACAGCCAGAGACTCCAGGGGCAGGTGACCTGGATACCTGAGGCCCCAGTGGTTCAGTGCCTCCATCCTCCTGACTGAGAAACAGTGCACGCTGGACCCCAGCCTTGGCACATGTCAGGACGACCCCCACTCCCCCTTCCTGACTGAGGTATCACTTCCTCCAGGAAGCTACCCCAACCACCCCACCTAAAGGTGCCACTAGTGTCCCCTGCAGGCAGAGCCCTCCAGGAGGCAGGGTACTCAGGATCCCCTGGCCCTCAGATCGCAGGGAGCTTGATGTGGCAGGATGGTCTCCATCACTGCCTCTAGTTCTCAAGGTGATGAGGACCCTGGGGGGCCAGGGGAGTCACAGGTTCCTCTCCAGTGAATTGGGGGAGGGAGGGATTGCAGTCCTGCACAGCCCCTGTGGCTCACTTTCTGCCTGGGGGTCCACTGTGCTCATCATCCCCACTTGCATGGGGCTACCCCAGGCCCAGGGTGAGGTCCAGACCCACCCAGCCTGTCACTCATGTTTGCCATGCTGGTGCCCCTCCCTGCCTGAGTATTCCATGTGCAGGAGTTTATAGGCCATTACCCCATGGTGGCCCCACTGGGTCTGAGGATGAACACCTGGGGCAATGTGGTGGTGTGGATGAGGAAGGGATTGGGAAGGGGCCAGCCTCCTTAGGGGTGGCAGGGGTGGGCCTGGGGGAGAGAAGCCCCCTGGAGGGAGTGTGTCTGGGAATAGGGCAGGGCCTTCTGGAGGGAGAGCTCCTTGAATAAAGGCCAGCAGGGGCGATGGCCTTGGAGCCCAGAGCCCCAGGTGGTGCTGGCTTCAGGCCTGGGGTCAGGGCCAGGTAGAATGCCAGCAGAGCCCTTCCTAGCTGCAACTTGGCCTTGGAGCTGGGCTTTTGTTCTCTGTGGGGTGGGGATGGTGGTCCCTCCAGGGGTGATGTGAGAAGGTCCTCCAGGGAGAGGCTAGGTGCAGGCTGCCCCATTCTGGGTAGGTGGATCAGGCACTTCCTGTGCACCCACCATAAGCTATGTGCCACCCCCACCCCCCCGCCATGAGGTGGGCCTTGTTATCTCCTTTTCCAGCTGAGGCAACCAGATCTGAGAGGTTGGGGGTCCTGCCTGAGACCTCCCCCAGGAGAATCCAGGACCCCAAACCCTGGCCTGTTTCCACGACTGCCCTACAGGGCGGATCACAATAGGCAGGGACCCCAGGGTATGGGGGCTCATGGAGGGGGCTCCTGCCACCTGCAAGACAGGCTCATCCACCCTTCTACCTGTCCCAGTGTCAGCATGAGACTGAACAGACAAAGGAAAAACACCCTTGGTTTTATGAGGTCATGTTCATTGTAGAAAATCTGGAAAAATACACCTAAGTTTTAAGAAAGAAGTTGTGTTAGTCTGATCAGGCTGCCATGACAAAATACGACAGACAAGGTGTCTGAAACAACAGAGGCATATTTCCTGAGAGTTCTGGAGATTGTAAGTCTGAGATCACGGTGCCAGCATTGGCTGGTTCTGGTGGGGGTTCCCTTCCTGGCTTGCAGATAGCCACCTTCTCACTGTGCCCTCACATCATGTGGGAAGGAAGGGGAGAGGAGGGCATGCGTTTTCTGGGGTCTCTTTCTCTTCCAGGCCACTAATGCCATGGTGAGGGCCCCAGCCTTGTGATCTTATCTAACCCTAATCATCTCCCAAAGGCCGCACTTCCAAATACCATCACACTGAGGGTTTGGGCTTCAGCATGTAAACCTGGGGGAGATGCAGACATTTTAACAGAAGTAAAGCTACTAAAGACGGTGCCTTTGGCACTAGGTGCAGGAGCCATGCCCCCACCCTGGGAGCATTAGTGCCTCATGGGCTGTGGGCCAAGGCTCTCTCCTGGGTTGGAAATCCTGGGGAATGCTGTCTCCAAGCTGCACAAAGTCTGCCACTTGCCCTTAGTAATGAGCATTTAGTGCATTCACATGACAATTATGGAGCACCTCCTGTGTGTGGATCACTAGCCCCTGTGAAGCCCAAACCCCAGGGTGCTTCAAGCGACAGAAAGGCCTGCTAAGCGGGCCAGCGAGGTGTGGGGTGGAACCTGGCAGTGGGCGGAAGGTGGAGGGGCATCGAGGAGACCCCGGGAGCGGGGCCACAGAAGTGCCTCACCCAGACCCAGCCCTCCCATTTCTCAGATGAGAAACCTAGCCAAGAGGCACAGGTGGTGCTTGAGGAGGGCCATGTGGCTGGGCCTGGGGATGACGGGGCCTCCAGGCCTACTGCAGCCAAGATGGGGGTTGGAGAAGAGGCCAGTGGAGGAGTGGCCAGGGTGGGGCAGGGCTTCCTGCAGGCCTGGCCTGGGAGGGAGACCCCAGCTGGCTGGCTGCCCTGCGGGTTGCAAGGTTTTAAATATGCATTAACAGAAGAGGTGGTGAGGCCTGGTCCAGGGGGGCTGCCCTGAACAGTCTGAGTCCCCGGACCCTTCCCTGTGAGGCTGGGGGAGGAAGGAAAGGGGATGGGGGCAGGTCTGTTGTAAAATCATCAGGACAATTTTAGGAGAATGGTTTATGCCTTTGAAGGTTTGAGAAGCCACTGTTGGGTGGTCTGGGCAGGCCAGGAGACCAGCTGGGTCCTGAGGTGTCCTCTGTGGGATGAAAGGTCAGGCTGCCCAGTCTTTGGGGCTTACATGGGGGGATGAGTGCAATGTGGCTGGCGCATGGCCCCTTCAGCCCTGATGACCCTGTGTGGCCTTAGGCTTGGAGACCTCTCTGTGCCCTGGGCTCGGTGGAGTGAGTCCCATACAGACATGCTGAGGCAATGAGGCTGGACTGCCCGGCCTCCCTGAGGGCAGCTGACCCCCTTCCACTGGCCCTGCCCAGTGGGGCGGCGCCTCAGCCTCGGGAAGTAGCCAAAATATGGGGACTTCGTTTTCCAAGAGGCAGCAGCACCTGGGCCTCCCACCCTTGTGGGTGAGAAGCTGCCAAAAATTTCCATCCCAAATTGATTTCAAATAAGGTAGAGTTATCACACACAATCATATAGGAATAATTTATCACTTGTTAACAAAAGAGCAATTACTTATTCATGTTGCTGCTGTGTGAGTGCCTCGGTTTGGTTTCGGGGACACACTGGGGCTCTCATGGCAGCTGAGACTCAGCCAAGGTCAGGAAGGAGGCCCAGGGCCGCCCACCCACCCCACTGCCAGGTGGCCCCTGACAGGTGTTGACCGCACACCCCTACCACCTGCTTCTGAGGGACCCTGGCCTGGAGTGGGGGCTCAGGTCTGTGACAGGGAGCTGATGGGAGCAGACAGAGGTAAGGGGAAGCTGGGAGTGGGGCTTCATTGCAGTGTGAGGGCTGGGCAGGGTGGGCAGGCAGGAACTCTGAGGCTGGGTGAGGGGAGCTGCTGCCCGGCCTGCAGGGAAGGCCCAAGCACAGAGCTGGATTTTTAAGCCAGAAGCTGCCCCTCCAGGTGTCTGGATTGCAGAGTCATTGGGCCAAGAGCCCATTGTGTCCTGGGAGACCCATATGCATCCTCAGCCACCCTCAGCTGAGCAGGGGACGGCAAATCAGCCGGGATCCTCCCTGGCCAGACGCCAGCTGCCCCGGGGCTGTGTGTCCAGGTGCCCTGAGCTCTCGCCATCCCTCTGTCTCTTTCTGCACCTTGGAGATACCTACTTCTAACCCACATTTGTGTCCGCCTTCTGGAAGATACACTTTCTTTTTTTTTCCTTTTATTTATCTCTGTTTTCTGATATTTCAGTGCCGAATATGCAGTTGTTTTTATAACAATAACAATCAGTCAACACTGTATTGCACAGGGTTAGCACCTGCACCCAGCCTCGGAGGCTGGTCTGGAGAACGGGCTCAATCTGCCCCTGCCCCAGTCCTGGGGGGCAGCCACTGCTGCCTGCTCCCTGGCTTTGCCAGCGGTTGCCGTGACATTCCTACAGCTTCTACTCCAGCTCTGTCCCCTCCAGCACACTCCCCAGCATGGCTGTCTCCCTGCCATCAGTTACATTCACAGCCAGTGTTTCCCTACCCAGGTCACATAGGTGATCTTCACAGTCCTGCCGTGGGGTGGGTGACCTTCCTTCTCCTTCATGGCCTTTTGTTTTTCTTGAGGTTTATAGTTGATCTTTTTTCCCCCATCCACCACCATCATGGGAAACTGTGGGATTCACGGGGGACTATGAGGTTCACGGGGGACTGTGGGGTTCATGGGAGATTACGAGGTTCATGGGGGACTGTGGGGATCATGGGAAACTGGGGATCATGGGAGACTGTGGGGTTCATTGGAGACTGTGGTATTCATGGGGGACTGTGGGGCCTATGAGGGACTGTGGAGTTCATGGAGGACTGTGGGGTTCATGTGAGAATGTGGGGTTCATGGGAGACTGTGGGGTTCATGGGGGACTGTGTGGTGCATGGGGGACTGTGGGGTTCATGGGAGACTGTGAAGGTCTATGGGGGACTGTGAGGTTCATGGGGGACTGTGGAGTTTATGGGGAACTGTGGGGTTCATAGGGGACTGTGGGGTCTATGGGAGACTGTGGGGTCTATGGGGGACTTCAGGGTTCATTGGGGATTATGAGGTTCATGGGAGACTGTGGAGATAACGGGAGACTGTGGGGTTCATGGCGGACTGTGGGGATCATGGGAGAATGTGAGGTTCATGGGAGACTGTGGGGTTCATGGGAGACTGTGGGGTATATGGGGACCGTGGGGTGATGGGGGACCGTCGGGTTCATGGGGGACTCTGGGGTGCATGGGGGACCATGGGGTTTGTGGAGGACTTTGGGGTTCTTTTGAATGTGTTTCTTTTGTAATGAGAGGAAACAATGAAAAGTTAAGGCTGGGTCAGGCAGGAGGGACCCCTGAACCCCTGGGGCCCTGAAGCTGTGTGGGGAAAGTGACAGGTCTGGCCATGATAGGGTAGGTAGGCCCAGGCCACCATGGGCCTGGTCCCCTGGCCCTTCCCATCCTGGTCTCTGTGTCTGCTGGAGGCCTTGCTCCCTGCCCAACCCAAGGCATCCAGTCCCGCAGGGTGCAGGCATGTGTCCCATTGGGAGCCATCTGTCTCCACTGTGCCCAGGTGCCCCACTGGGGACTTCAAATAGCCACCTGTCCCTGCCTAACTAGCCCTGAGCCATCTTGGGGCCTGGGGACCTTCCAGAGGCCCTGCACAGAGGGCCAGGCTCTGGCTCTGGACTTGGGGCCAGGCCTGGTTGTCAGGGACACACTCAGCTGGGCTCTGAGCTGGAGTCACTACCCTGGGGGATCCTCCAATGCGAGGTGAGTGGACATTGCCTGAGACTCTTTAGGCACTGCCAGCCCAGTGGGTGCCCGTTTGC